>NC_088931.1:80122500-80307500 GCF_038396675.1 Hydra vulgaris
CTCCTTATAAATAATAGTTAAAAGTCCAGATGAGCTTCAAAATTAGTTAACAAACAACTTATAAATTGTTTTAAACAAACAACTTATAAGTTATTTGTTAACTTATTTTAAAACTCATCTGTGCTTTTAACTATTATTTATAAGGAGCATCTATCAATATTTAACCATTGTTTATAAGTTATTTCATTAGCATAATAATGTTTTGTTTTCACTAAAATAACAATGTTTTGTGAATTTATATAAATATGAATTCACAAAACATTGTTATGTTGCAAATCCTAGGCCTTTTTTTTTTAAAACAGCTCAAATAAAACCTTAAAGCCTAAGAACGTATTATGCAAATGGATTTCGCTGAAAATTTTTCTATTTGTAATTTAGGATGAAGTTTCATCATCTCATTTTTTTGAAATTCACATAAAAAAGAGCATTATTTTGGTGATTTTTTTCCTTGAAAGATAATAGTTCTTAAAAGTGATTCTGTTTGTTCAGCTGTATACAAAATGTTGGCAGTTATTTCAAGTATCCAATACTACAGATATTCATTGGTATCCAGTTAGTGGCATTATTGCCACATTATATAAGCCTGAGCTCAATAACACAAACAGGTTTACTTGTATCCTTTTTAAAAAAGATAAAATAATGATCATATATTAATTTTTTTTAATAATCAACAAGTTATAATTTTGGCATGTGCATTAAAAAGCGCTTCCAAAAAAAAAAAAGTCATTTTTTTTCAATACAACAAATCTTTTTGTTCATCAATTATCCTTATAACATTTTAAAATTATGTTAAGTATTGCAATGTAAATGAGATTCGTTACATTATGTGCAAAATGTCTGTTATTTTTACGTAACCGAGGCATAACATTGTAATGTAACAATACGCAACACTGTAACATAGTGCTACATGCAAAATGTTACATAATAACACATAACATTTTGACCTAATGATACATAACATTGTAACCTATGGTATCTTACTATTAAATTATTTATTGTTTTTTTAAATGCACATTTGTACATGTGGAAAGGGAAAGTTGTATAAATAGAGAGAGAAAGAGCAAGGTGTTAAAGAAAACCATAACTTAGTTAAAGAGTCAAGTTAATTCAGAAAGATAAATTAAAGAGTGTAGACATATTGCACAGAAAGTGCAAACTTAAGTAACTTTGACTAATTAATGTTTATAGCATTGCATATTTATATCACAAGAAAGGTTGACATTTTATATACATTTTTGCTTGTGGGTTAACTCACAAAGTATTACGCTTGTATTATTGACCAAAAAAAATGTAGTGTAACGTAACAATCTTGATATAAGACGTTGTTAAAATACATCTCAAATGCAGATTTTTTTTAATGTTAAGTTACGATTCAGTTTACACTTTTTAAAAGTTGCACTTTTATAAGTTTAAATAAAATAATTGAGACGTAACTTTGCAGATATAAACTATATATATATTTTTGTGTGACATATTAGTTACAAAAAAAAGTAATTAAGGCGAATCTATTTAACAATTAAAATAAATTATGATAATTAGCAGTTTGAAAAAAAAAATTCAGTTACAAATATCTCGACAAACGCATAGTTAAATACCGTAACTCTGAGTTATGTTATTTAACATAATTATTTTATTAACATATTATTTATATATTTGATTAAGTATTTGATTGTTGAAAACGCAATTACATGCATGTTTTTTTAATTATAATAATTTTTTTAATTACAATAGTATAAAAAAAATTTACCCTTGCTTGTGGGTTTTTACAAAAGACTTCTAAAAGTAAATACAACTTTTAAAACATTAAAAAATGTAGTTACCTTTAAAAAAAAAAGTATATTTTAAAGTTGAAATAACTTATAAGTTATTTTTTACTTTTAAATGTACCATAACCAGGGCTTGTGATGAAGCGAGCGTGATCGCGCTCCGCTCGTAAAGCGCGCCTGTAAACTGTATTTTCAAACGTTCTAGGCGCAATAAACAACGCTCGTTCAGCTTATAACGAGCGTATAAAATAATGCTCGTCCAATAATGGAATGTGCACGTGGAAACACAATGTAAATACAAAAATGCGCAAATAAAATAAGAATAGAAAATTACAAAACCATTATAAGAAAATTGAAACTGCAGAGTATTTTTAATCTTGTGAAAATATCAAGTAAGATTTATTTGATTTATTGTTTGTAATATTCCACACATAGTTTATAATAAAAATAAATATTAATAATAGAGTAATTTTAAAAGTTAGTTTTTGTTCATAGTATAGGTTTGTTATTAACTATTATTTATTTTAACTCAAATTTATAACGATTCTGTTGTTTAGACTGTTCGCAATCAAGGACATTCGAAAAGGAAACAAAGTAATGATGTCAATATTTATTAAATGGAAAGTTCTTATTTTTATTTATTATTATTTCAAATTATTCTTGTGTTATTTTTTTAAGATAAAAAAACGTAATTTAAAAAAGAAATTTTAGAAAGAAAAAAAATAATTAATTTGAATAAAAAATATCAAGAAATATAAAAACCATTAACCGTTAATTAAGTTTACAGCGTAACATTTTAAAATACATATATCAAAACAACGAAGCAAAACTAAGTCACTAAATTATACTTCAATACTAAATCAATAAGAAGTTTTTGTTTGATATTATTTTTCTTTAACATAAATAGTTAAAAATAAAATCGCGATCTGACAATATACAAGAAGTTTGAAAGTATAAAAATCTACTTCGTTGAAGTAGTTTCATGAGTGTGATACTAATTCAAACATTTTTTGACAAAAGAATTATGTAACAAATAAAAAAAGATATAAAAAATAAAAAGCTTTTTATGAGCATCGCCTTCAGCAATTTTCATGATCGCGCTCGCCGACGTTATCTTGAGCACACATAATCACGCTGGATGAAAACATAATCTAAATTTACGAGCGCGATATAACACGCTTGACGATTTTCTTCATCACAAGCCCTGCGTAACTATGGTAATTAAGCAATCTAAGGTACTTATTATCTTTAAAAGTATAACCAACCAAGACATAGTGCAATGTAAAACATTTAAGAATTGATACGTAATTAAAATACGTCACAAATATAAACTTTTTTACACTACATTATGTCTTTTTTTTTTAAGGGGTAACTAATTGAGACGTAGCATATCGTTAAAAAATTTTATGTTTGAGACATATTTTAGTTACATCTCAAATCTAGATTTAGTAATGTTACGTTATGTCATAATTGTGTATACTTTAAAAAGTAAAAAAAAAAAAACAATTGAGATGTAACATTGCAAATTTAGACTTTTTTTTTTTGTGGCAAAGTAACCAATTGAGACGAAGCTGTTTTACAATAAAAATAAAATAAAAGATAGTATTTAACAATATGGCAATGATGAACAAGCATTAACTGCATTTTCAAGTTTATTTACTTAATACTTAATTAATAATTAGACAATGTAACCTTGTTACCTATTGTAGCCCATTAAGAAATAACGTAACTTTAAAATGTTATAGGGGTATTATTATGAAAAATCGTTTTCTAACTTTTTGCCATTTTTATTTTTTATTAATTATTTTATCTAAAATGTAAATAAACTGTTCATTTTGCTGTTATTTTAATAATTATTTCATTTAAAATTTATTCAAGGCATTGTTTTCACTGTTTTGATTTCTTTGTTTTTATCCGTCCAGTAATTTTTCATGTGCTGGCATTAAATATTAAGTTAAGAAAACTGATATATATATATATATATATATATATATATATATATATATATATATATATATATATATATATATATTCACACACTATACTATACTATACTCAATCCATATGTAAGAACGCATTTACCTAATATCATTATCTTAATTTAAAAATTTTTCGAAAAAAGAAGAAAAAGTATAATATAAAGGAAATCTGCAGATAAAATGGGATTTAATGCCTTAAGAGATCCTTAAAAAAAATTTGCCGATAATATGGTTGAGGTCATCAAATCAAGGTCATTCAAACATTAATTTTTTTAAATAGTTATGGGAGAATTTTCTACAACTTTTTTGTTGATACTAACTTACATTCTGTTTGTGTTAAACAGAACATTAACTACCTAGGTAAATCATGCAAGGGAGTGTCCCTTTATCTACTAAGGGTTTGTTTTAGGACAGCAATTGTGTTTTTATAATTCTTTATTTTATCTTTTCTGAAAAAACTGTATGAATTTAAGTAAGCAAAAAATTAGCAAATTTATATCTCTATAGTTATAACGCAGTCGGTAAGTTTACAAGTCAATCTATGTATGTATAAGTATATATATATATATATATATATATATATATATATATATATATATATATATATATATATATATATATATATATATATATATATATATATAATTAATTAATTTAAAAATACAAAGGTTTTCAATCTTCTGATTGAACTGGGCTAGGTTCACATTTGCAAAATTATTAAATACTAACAAGACTATCAACTTTATTATTATTATTATTATTATTTTTATATTATTATTAATACCTTGATGTTACTGAATTCAATAGTTCTTTAAATCCTGATACTGGTGTATATCTTTATCTCAATATTGCTTCCTTACCAAAACAAATCAACAATCTCCTTAGCCATATTGGCACTCTTAACACTTTCCCTCTGGTGATAGGAAATACTTAATTAAATTTATGTATAAAAGAATCAAATATAACTGATATTACCATAAATGGATTTAAACCTGAACATTGCCCTACTCAGTCAAAAAAGGTAGAGCTCTTCTTTATCTAAGCTCTAATTTTAACCATTTAGTTTCTGATGATCTAACAATCTATGCCTCAAAACTTCTCAAATTAGTTTTCGTTGAAGCTATCAACCCTCATAAAACCAATACTTTAATTGGCTTCATATATCGTCACCCAACTTTAAATCCAAAACAATTCATTGCAAATCATTTAACTCTTTTTTTTTGAGAAATTAAGTTATGAAAAAAGAAGCATTTATTAATGGGTGATTTCAACATGGACTTAATTAATTATAGAGAATCTCCTATTGTTTCTAATTATCTCCAAACATTATGCTCTTGCTCGCTTCTCCTCACTATTATACTTCCAACACGTATAACTTCAAAAACCAAAACTCTCATTGATAATATTTTTATAAACTCCTATTCTCCTGAAACAATCTTTAGCAATCTAACAGTTTCTATTTCAGACCACATGTCCCAGTTCCTCTGTATTCCTGGTAAAACACAAAAAAAAAAATATAAAAATCTCTAGAAGATGCTTCAAAAACTTTGATACTGACACCTTTATACAAGATATATCTAGTATAAACTGGGAGGTGCAAATAAAAGACGACAATATAAATATATCAATGATAAGTTTTTTAAATACGATTGAAAAAGTTCTAGACAGACATGCTCCATACAAAGTTTTAACAAAAAAACAAATTAAACTTAAATCTAAACTATGGATAACCGCTGGTATTCTTAAATCCATCTCAACCAAAAATGTCATTTATAAAAAATTTGTTAAATCAAGCAATATTAATACAAGAAATCCACTCTTTGATAAATTTAGGTTATATAGAAATAAAATAAGTTAATAATAATAAAATAACTTAACCAATCCAAAAAAATGTATTATATTTCCTTTTTCAACAACAACCTAAACAGCTTAAGAGAACTTGGAAAGGAATAAAAGAAATTATTAACACCAGACCTACTATATACAATAACTCTTTCAACCTCAAAATAAATGATAAAGTCATCTCTGATCCAACCACAATTGCTAATATTTTTAACAATTACTTTGCTTCTATCCAAGAGAATCTAATAAACAAAAAAATTTTCTTTAAATATGATTTTAGAGACTTTCTCAAAAATCCTAATGAAAGTTCTTTTTTCTTTGAGCCAGTGATCGAAGTTGAGGTGTCGAGTCTCATAATGAAACTTCAAAACAAAAAAGGTCTGGGCCAAAACAGCATTCCGACATTTATTCTTAAGCTTATTCTAAACATAATCTCAAAGCCACTATCCATAATTATGAATAACTCATTTAGAAATGGAATTTTCCCAGATCTCCTCAAGATAGCTAAAGTGACACCATTACATAAAAAAGGTTCTTTACTGGATTAGTCTAATTATCGCCCAATCTCTCTTCACTTAAATATAAGCAAACTATTTGAGAAAGCTATGCGCAATAGACTCTACAACTTTCTTGAGAAATACAAGTGTCTTTATAAAAATCAGTATGGATTTAGAAACAATCATTCAACAACTCATGCACTAATTGAAAAAATTAGAACTGAAAAAATTAGAACAGCTTTGGACAATAAATTGTTTACATGCATTGTTTTTGTTGATCTCCAGAAAGCCTTTGATACAGTTGATCATTCCATTCTAATCAGAAAGTTGGAGTACTACAGTATCAGAGTCACAACACTCCAATGGTTTTCTTCTTTTTTTTTTTTTTTTTTCTTTTGTTATTCACCTCCTCAAGGCCAAGAAGGTCATTACAAATGAGGAGGCTACTTAATAGTGGTTTATAACCCTCTCTCAACTCTATAACTCCGAAACACGAACCTTGACGAACAAGGCCGCTGCGCGGAGAAACAAGTTTAGCGCGGTACTACCTGGGATGTGGTGGGGATCGAACTTGGAACCTCACGCTTATGAAGCGAGCGCTTTACCACTACCGCATTCTTATCTTCAAAATAGAATACAATTTGTTTCTATTAATAGGATAGAATCGGAATTAATAAAATCAACAAATGGTGTCCCACAAGGCTCTGTATTAGGACCATTGCTTCTTCTTTCTCTTTATTAATGAACTTAATACCTCTCTGAAGTTTTCCACTGCTTACCACTTTGCTGATGACACCAATCTGCTTTTAATAAACAAATTACTTTAAAAGATAAACAAATATATAAATCATGACTTAGTGAATCTACTCCATTGGCTTCTATCCAATAAATTATCACTTAATTCCAAAAACACTGAAATTATTATCTTTAAATCAAGTCAAACAAAAATTAAAAAGCACCTGAATTTCAGATTAAGTGGTCAAAAAATAGATACTGTGAATTCTATTAAGTATCTTGGTATCAAAATTGATTCTAATTTAAGTTTTGCATCCCATCTTCAAGACTTATCACTGAAATTAGGCAGGCCAATGGTATGTTGGCCAAAGTTCAACATTATCTTAATCTTGAAACGTTTCTTAACATATCATGTGGTTTTTGAGTCTCATCTTAGATATGCTTGTCAAATATGGGGACAAACCCAATCTCTAACACTTAAAAAGATTATCTCACCTCCAAAATAAAGCCTTAAAAATAATCTATTTTTAGCATTTTAACTCTGACCCAAATATCCTCTACTACATATAAAAGATACTTAAGTTAAAAGACCTTATTCAACACTTAAGTTAAAAGACCTTATTCAACACTCCAACTGTTTGTTTGTTTGGAAACAGCAACATAAAACCTTACCTCCTCCATTTACTGATTTTTTTACTTATAAAAAAAATACTCTTTACCAACTTCAATCAGCTAAAAGTTTCAAGTTATCTATACCTAAACATAGAACTGTTTGTTATGGAAATGAATCGATTAATATGAGAGCATATGCACAGGAAATAGTCTCCCCTCATAGTAAAAATCTCTTCCTACATTTTATAAATTCAAAAACAGTCTACTTAATTTTTTATTAAATAAGTATTCTTCCTAATTTCTATGCTACTCTACTTCTTACTATCTACTATCCATCTTAACCTTATTCGCTTCAATGCTAGTTTATAACTACTAGTACTTGATCTTTTCTAAAATTCTTTTCTACTACTTTCATCATTTCAATGCTGATTTATTACTACTAATACTTGCTCTTTCTTAACTTTTTCCCAAATTAATATCACTATTCTATTTCCAACTCTCACTATTATAAATATTGCTATTTTTATTATTGTTGTTATTATTATTGTTGCTATTGTTGTTTTTATTACTATTAATATTATTTTTATTATTATTATTATTAATAGAATTGTTATTTTTATTGTTAATATTATTATTATTTTGATTATTATTACCAATAACTGGAGTTTTTATTATTATTGCCTATTATTATTACTGATACTTATATTACTATATTATTTACAACGTTGTTACTGTATATTATTATAATCTACTTCCCTTTTATTGCTAAATTTTAATTACGCATATAAAAGTCCTTTATTCTAGATGTATAAAAGTAAATTCAATTTTGTCCTAAATATATCAAACTTCTTACTTAATTATTATTCCTTTAAGTTTTTCGTTTAAGTATTTTACTGTTTTACGTTTTTTTGGTTTTTGGTTTTTTAGTTTGGTGTTTTAGTTTCTTATTATGGTGTTTACTTAAAATGAGTACTTGTACTATATGTAAATATTCCATGAAATGTAAAATCTATTTCAGAATACATTTGATTCGATTTGATTATATATATATATATATATATATATATATATATATATATATATATATATATATATATATATATATATATATATATATATATATATATATATATGTTTTTTTGTTCCCGTTTTGTTTTGTTTTTTTACTTTTTTTAAACAATTTTTATCATATTTATATATATTTTTTAATTTTTATTTTATTCATTTTTTTATTTATACATTTTTAAATTTATTATTTTATTATAAAAATATATTTTTTATGTTCATTTATGTTATTTTTATTTATTTATTGTATATTATATTTCATTTTTATTTTCATCTATTTACAAAAATGAATAATTTCAGTAATATATCCATATTTAAACCTTGCTGTAACCCTAATCCTGACCTTTATGCTTACCCAAACCAAACCCTCAGTCGATGTAGCAGCACTCTGTTGCGAGTCAGGCTATTTGATAGTCGATGTTTGTACTTTTCGCTCTCTATAAAAGTTGTTTTTTTTTTTTACAAAATAATTATGCCTATGGGGACATTTTTTTTTTTACAAAATAATGATGTTTATGGGAAAATTTTTTTTTTTTACAAAATAATTATGCTTATGGGGACAAAAAAAAAACGGGTACACTAAAATGTCCCCGATAATGCTAATGTCCCTGTAAGTGTTCTTTTTTTTGTAAAATCTGTCCTTGTAAGTGATACTATAGGTGTATATATATATATATATATATATATATATATATATATATATATATATATATATATATATATATATATATATATATATATATATGTATATATAATTACTTAATTACTTTAAAAATATCAATAAATACAAATTTACCCGATACTAAATTAATTTTTTTAAAGAAGTATTCTGCTGGATTGTTGTGACCAGTGTCTTCAGCTTAAAAGTTTTTTTTTTTTTTTGTTTAAGTTTTATTTTTAAAATGGTAGTTCTATTTAATGTCAATAGATGGTCAAGAAATAAATCCAAACTACAAATGAACAGCCATCAATCTGGCTACCTTATTAAATATCATTGTAGCAAAAAGTATGTAGGTGAAACAAAAATGCAAATAAACACTCATGCAACAACACAAAAACAGTACAATTAGAAATAAATCAGAACGATCTGCATTAGCCACACACAAGAGACATTGTGCACAACAAATTAACTGGGACAGTTGCAAAACTCTAAAAGTTGATGCTAAAAAGTTTGATAGGAAAGTTGGTGAGGCACTTGAAATACAGTACCACCAATGCGCCCCTCAACAAAATGGTATCAATTTAGATGAGGGACAATATGTGTCAATAAACACATATGGTCACAACAATCCAGCAAATATTTCTATTAAAAAATGAATTTAGTATTGAGAGAAATTTGTATTTATCGATGTTTTTAAAATAATAATTTACATACTCTCATACATGATGTCTACATTCAAAATATATATATATATATATATATATATATATATATATATATATATATATATATATATATATATATATCTGTGAGTGAGTATTTTTTATTTATTGTATTTTTTATTTATATGTATTTTTTTAATAAAAATTTTTCTTTCTATAAATTAGCAAGTTAAAAATAATAATGGGTGACTATGATGATAAACTTAAATTAACTGATGCTTTAGAAGTTGGTATTGACGAAAGTGATGTTTGTGATAAAACACGGTATTCTGTCACCTGTCAAGATTTAGTTGATCTAATGAAGAGAAATGATATATTAGTTGCAATTAATGAAAAGTTTAATGGTATTAGTGGTCTTGTAAAGGCTTTAAATAGTTCTGTTAGTCAAGGTCTTTTAGGTACCCATTCTGATATTGAAGATCGAAAAAAAAATTTTGGTAGAAATTATATTGAAACAAGACCTCCAAAAACATTTCTTTGTCTAGTTTGGGAAGCACTTAGAGATCCAATACTTCGAATATTATCTGTTTGTGCAATAATATCTTTTGTGCTAGGAATGGTTATTGATAATGTTAAAACTGGCTGGATTGAAGGATTTGCTATTTTAGTTGCTGTTGCTATATGTTCACTTGTTGCTGCTCTAAATGACTGGCAAAAAGAAAAACAATTTAGACAACTACAGAATAAGATTGATGATGAGCAAGTTGTAAATGTATTACGAAGTGGAAATATTATTAAACAAAAAGTTAGTGAGCTAGTAGTTGGTGATATTTGTTTCCTAAATTATGGTGATTTAATTCCAGCTGATGGAATTTTACTTAATGCAAATGATCTAAAAGTTGATGAAAGTTCCTTAACAGGGGAGTCAAATTTAGTAAAAAAGAATTTAAGTTGTCCAGCATTGTTATCTGGTACATTTGTTATGGAAGGCAGTGGTAAATATATTATTACAGCTGTTGGAGTTAATTCTAAGTCAGGTGGTATAATGCTTTTGTTAGGAGCTGCTGAAAAAACTCATGAAGTGCATATAAAATTAGAGGAGTCTACTGAAGATATAAAAACATCAAAAAATCAAAATAAAGAGAAAGAAAAATCTGTTTTACAAATCAAATTAACAAAGTTGGCCGTATTAATTGGGTGGATTGGTGTAGCTGCTGGGGTAATTACTACATTTATTATTATTTTAAGATTTTGTATTCAAACATATGCTGTAGAAAAAAAATCTTGGGATAAAAAACATTTAATAGATTTTCTTCATGCTATTATTGTTGGAATAACAATCATGGTTGTTGCAATCCCTGAAGGTTTGCCACTTGCTGTAACAATATCCTTAACATATTCTATCAAAAAAATGTTATTTGACAATAATTTAGTGCGTCATTTGACTGCTTGTGAGACAATGGGAAATGCAACCGTAATTTGTTCAGATAAAACAGGCACTTTAACAACAAATCGAATGACTGTTGTTGAAAGTTACATGCAATGTACTCACTTTAATGGAACTCCAACAATTAATGCTCTCGACAATGATTTTTTAGAACTATTTTGTCAATCTGTCTCCATTAATAGCAACTCAGGATCACAAATAAAAGTATAATTTTTATTTTTTCTTATTTATTTTTATATATATTTAGTTTTTAGTTTTATATACAGGGCACAAATTAAGCATAACACCATTACAAAACGCAATAGCTTTTCGCACCTTTGCAATTAGTTTTTTTCTAAAAAAAATGTTTTCATAATGATTTTTTTTTTCCTTTTGTAATTTAGAATTTATTTTAGTTGTTCTAAAAAAAATAATAATGTCATGCTAAACATTAACATAAATAGAAGTGTGTTCATTTGCTATTTTGCACAAGATTTTCATTTAATATAAAACGCTTTTGAATTTTAACTACTTTAAATATCTGCGTGGAAACCTATAATATCCTATTTCTATTTTAAAGTTAAACTTAATATGATTTACTTTATGGATAAAGTACATCACAGTAAATTTATCTATAAACTAAATCAAAACAACCAAAAGTTGCTCCAGTTATGTTACTTAATTGTTAAATATACTTAACATACTTAAAGACATTTACTTGCAAAAATGAGTCATAAAAATAAGTATCTATAAATTATCATAATAAGTATCTATAAATTATCTTGACAAGAAATTTCAAATAAAATTTTTAAATATAAATATGTGAGTTGTTTTTAATAATTCATTAAAAAAAAAATTCTATTTCAAGTTTTCAAAAAAATTTTGCTTATTTTAATTATTCCAATTCTGTTTAAAAAATTTTTTTATTTTTTTTATTTAAGCATAGATAAGCATAAGACTTATGGAAATATAATTCAATTTACTAATTCAATTTTTTTTTCTGACTTTAGTTTATTGCAAAACAATTTGAGTGCTAATATTGAATGAAAACATAAACTTAAAAACCCTTTGAATGAAAAAATTAGTTATAATTAAAAATTTTGATAGTATGCTTGATCAAGAAGCAATAATTTAGTAGGAATGTGGTATCCAATAAGTTTATTATTTTTTTTGAGTTTACCTGTTTGATTTATTAATTTGATCTTACTTGTTTGGTCTATAGATGGAGCATGTTTTTGAAAAACTACTATAATGATAATGTTTTCATTAATTCTTTTTTTTTAATTAGTATTATTCTATTTATGTACTTTTGATTTATTTTAAAACGTTTTATGTTTTATGTTTTTTATGTTATAATTTGTATAAAACAATGAAAAAACAACTCAGTGAATTTGCTTTATATTAACACAAGCTTTTTATATTGACAAAAAAACTTAGCAATATTGTTTTATTATTGTTTGTATAGCTTTTTACACTAACAGTTTAATAGGCTTTAAAAATAAAATGTGTTTTGTTGTCAGTGTGAGCATGGTATTAAATAGTTTTTTGTAACTATATAAAGTGTTTTAAATATTGTAATATTTGCACTTTTGCTTTTACTTTTTAAAGTATTATGTTAAGTAAAAATGATAATTAAAAAAATATCATAATAAGTCTTTCTTGCACATTACATTACAACCGCAACTTAAGTTTTAAAATATAACTTAAGCTGTAAATAAATTAAACTATTTTAAATGCTGCCGAACGAGAGTGTTATGAGATAATATTTAAATATCAGAAATATTGTGTTAAAAATAAAACAATTACAAACTAATGTACAAAAGATACAATTTTGAACTAATGTAAACCCCCTTATTGCAAAGCAGCAAGCAAGGGGTGGGAAATTTAAAAAAAAAGTCAAAAATTTTTATGTTTACATAAAATGTGTGAACGCAACCACAAACTTCGTTTTTTTTGAATAAGAAATGAAAATATGTTGTTTGCTTTGAAAGAATTCTTTTCACAAATTAGATTAAAATCTTTCCTTTCTCAATAATTCAATTTTTATAATTCAATATCATAAAAAGTTTTTTTGACATAAGTTTTATATTTAAACATAAATTTTGTTTACAAATATTTGCTTTGTAACTGATAAAGTCTATGTATAAATTGTTCATAGTCTATATTAAAAATATTTTATTACATAAAAGATTTTTCGAAAGTCTCCATTTTGAATTGAAATGAATAAAAGCAACTCTAAAACTTTTTTTTTATTGATTTTTTGTTTTAAGAAAGTTTTTTTGTTTAAGAACTTTTTTTTCATTCATGCAATTAAAACTTTTTGCTTTTTACTCCAAATCACGTTGATATAATAATATATTATTAATATAATAATAGGTTAATATGATTTATGATTACAAATTATGTTTACACATGTCTTATTGGTAACTGATAAAATATATCTATGAATAGTTTACAATCTTTATTTAAAATAGTTCATTGAATACTTATAAAAACAAAACAAAAAAACTTAATTGTAAAAAACCAAACAAAAGATTATGTTATATATAAATTTGTTTTAAGAAATAAATAATAAAGAAAAGTAATCTTTTTCAAATACTTTATTTTGACTTCTTAAGTAATATTTCTTATAGTTATATTGTTTAAAAAGATTTTTTTACAAGAATTTTTCATAATAATAATAAATAAAATTTATAAAACTTTATGGCATCTGTTTTCAAGAATTTATAACAAAAAAAGTGGCTGTTAAATTTTTCCTAGAAAATGTAAATCAATCTGTTAACAAGATCTTGTCAATTAACCAGAAATTATAAAAAGGTTTAGCAAGTGAATATAAAAAGATAAATATAAACTTATCTTTTTATATTCACTTGCTAAACAACTTGATGAATATTTTTGACAAAAAATCATATATTATTAAATACTTAAGTTTTAAAACTAAATTTTGGAAAAAACTAAACTTTATCATGCTTTTGTTAACTTACGTTACCTAAAAATTGCAAAAGTTCTTTTGTTATTTTCTTGAAATTTATATATTTTATAAAGTATAAAATCTGACCAACAACAATTTGAACATGTTAGCTCCAATTTCATGCTAAATTAATTCCAATTATGCAAATAAACTTATGGTTAAAATAACATTTTACAATATTTAAACATAGAAATGACTTAAATAAATAAATTTTGGTAGTAAAGGTATATTTAAGATAAACTTTTATGTGTCTACATCAATATTCATTTGCTAAAAGTTGACGAAAAAGCGAATAAAATTTTACTACTTTTTGATTTTCCGCTGCGGTATTGCCCTTCTATGTCCCTGGTAGTAACGCGCTCAACTTTTTTCTCTGCTTAGTGGCCTTGTTTGTCAAGGTTCGTGTTTCAGAGTTATAGAGTTGAGAGAGGGTTATAATCACAATTAAGTAGCCTCCTCATCTGTAGTGGCCTTCGCGGCCTTGGGGCGGTGAAATAACAAAAAAATATATATATATTCTCAAAATAAAATAAAATAAGGCACTTCAAAATCAAATACCAAAAAAATAATAACTTTAAAATTCTAAAGAAAACACCAATAGCAATTGCAACAATGTTTAGTATTTAAAATTGTGTATACGAAGATTGTAATGTAAAACATAAGCATTTCTCCTGTTTTCAGAGTTAACCTATTTCATCAGAAAGAGTAAACTTGTCCTCCACAACTGAACAACCGTTTTCTTTCAACAGAAGATGGAGGGCATGATAAATACTTCTGAGCTATTGGAGCTAATTGCTGGAAGTTATTTCTTTTTGCTCCCCACCATACCATAGGGCTATCTTGTTGCAGATAACCTCTTGGCTCAAATAAATTAAAACTTTATTTTTCAATTTTAGATAATGTTTGCTTTCTGTTTCTTGCAGAACTTCAGATATTGATGTGTTTTCAATTAAAGTACTTTTATTTTTAATAAAATTTTTAAAGCATTTTGAAAAATAATATCTAGATTTATTGTACTTGATGACAAACTGACCTTAGGTTGAAATTCCATATGATCTTTTTGTTGAAGACTTGTTAAGTAATCTACAGACCATTTACTAATATTTTCAAATAACTATCCGGTTCTCCGTTTAGAAAAAAATTATTTTTATACCTTGGATCTAAAAATGTGGCTAAATTTTTGTCATTGAGATATTTTTCAAATCTTTCATTCGCTGATTTTTTACATTCTTCTAAAGTTGTCCCTAATCCTAAAAGCAATGGAGACTTTTCAGCTTGAACCAGCATGGTTTTTATAATTTGTACAGTTGGAATTATAGCAAGTGCAGTTGCTTTACACTCACCTAATAAATTTGTTAAAATATTAAACATTTTTGAAAATCGTAGTAATTTTTCTAAAATAATCCATTCATTGTTTTCCAGTGACTTTAGCTTAGAATTGTCATTATCACAACTAAATGTGATTTCAATAAAATGCGATTTCAAAAATTCTTTCAAACATAAAATATTGTTCCATCTTGTTGTAATGTTGTACCTATTATCTAGCACTTGATAATGAGTTTGACATTTATAAGCTTCAAAAAACAATGGTGAATGTTTAAAATGGGTTACTATGTTTTTACAAGTTGTTGATATATTTTTAATATATATCTGGGCAAATACAGCTTCATTCAACACTAGTTGCAAAGTGTGTAAAAAATACGGCAAAATGTTGTAACCTTATTTCAATAATATTTTGTACTCTCTTATTCCAGCTACCATATAAACTGCATTTTCTCTAGCGGCTAAATGTACCTTTGAAGTTCCAATAAATAAGTCATTGATAGAACTTTGAATTGCTTCACATATATTTTTACATACATTAAGTTGACAAACTCAAAGAATTGCCGATTATTGATGATATTCATTAATTAACCAATAAGCTGTCAAGCTAAGAAATGAGCATTTTCTGTTGATAGATGTCCATCCATCAGTTGTAAATGAAATGTATGAAGCACCATTTATTTCTTTTTTGGATGTTTTGTCTGACTTTGTTGAAAATGTATTTTTTACTTGAAATGCAATAGTTAGGACATAAATGGTTAAGCAATCTTTGAAATCGAATGTCTTCTACTATAGAAAAAGGTTGAATATCAACCGCAATTATTTCTGCAATATAGTTATTAATTAACCTGCGATAGACTTATTAAATAGATTAAATAGACCTGGAATCATTAATGTCCCAGGGCTTTTTTCTCTCAACTGTTTCAAATAAAGTTTGTTGGGACTGTTTTGATAAACTGGCTTCGGTTGACTTGATTTTCTTGACTACATTTTGTTCAATTTCTGCTCTCCTTTTTTTTTCTTCTTCATTAAGTTTCAACTCTTTGCATGCTATTTCTTTATGTTTTGTATTAATATAAAACAACATATTTGTTGTGTTAAAAGACTTATTTTAAAAGACTTATGTTGAAAGACTATATTGTAACCTCTTGTAATCTTCAGTTTGCATGTGCTAAATATTGCAATCAAGGCATCTTCAGGAGAAATAGTAAAGTATTTCCAAACCCCGCTATGTGATTTTATTGAAATACTTTTTCCAAACAAAGCTGCTGCCATTCTGAATATATATTTGATTCTGCTACTTTATTAACTTATTAGTCGTTTAGATATCCAAATAACAATCGTGTAGAAATATAGCAGGCAATACTTGAATACATATAGATAACGATGCTTTAGTTACTTTTAAGTATAACAATAAATAAAATAACACAAAATAAAATTATTCTAAAAACATTCAGCTGTTAAATTAAAGCTTGTAAATATAATTTTAAGAATAAACAAATTTGCCTGTAAAGAAAATCAATATAAACATTTTCTCAAAAAAGTTCTCAGTAAAACATAAAGTTTATTATTTAATTATTATCATAATGCAGGATAAAAATATTAAAATGCAATCGGTTTTAAAATCGGTAAATTAATAAAAAAATCAAATCTTGAATCGAACCAGGTCTTGATTCACACGTTGAATTGAGTCACAAATCCATTCAAAATTTTAAGGAAATCTAAATTAAGGTATTTTTTTAAATAGTATATATTTCAAAAAATAAAAAATCCTATTCTCCCATTCTATTTCCTTGCAACGGCTTGAAGTTATATAAATCAGATTGAGCTGCCTCTAAAAGAACAGGGAAAATATGTATATATTTTTTCATTATTCTAGAGGGCGATCATCACTGTTTATGGTTCGCAAACAAACTTAGATACCCATTTCCGTAAATATGCAATCTTCAATGCATTTTTTTATGTAGAATTTTGTTGTTTTTCAGATTCTTTTTTCTTTAACTTGATTAAACACAGTGTCAAGTTAATTTATTGCTAAGTTTTCAATAATGTTGTTAATTATATAATTTATACAAGGTGTGATTTCGCATAGCTTAAAGTCAACTGACATTTCAATTAGATGATTTTTCACAAATAAAAGCTTGTTTTCAGTGCACACTGAAAACGAGCTTAAACCTAGGATTTAAATATTTTGAGACAAGTAGCGTAACTTATGCTAAATTAAAACATGCATGTAGTTGTGAAAGTAATTTCTTTTTTAAAGCTGCTCATAAAGCTATAACTTAACAAATCTAATTGAACTTTTAAAGTATAAATGCAAGGTTTAACTAAATTGATAGCGCAGTGGTATCACTACTAAGTAGTGTTGTTGCATCCGATATCGGTTTTTAAAATGGAATGCACTTTTTTTGAATATCTTTCATTACCACCGATGAAGCTTGAGGAGTTGCTTTTGCACATCTATCCCTTAAAGTGCATTCCGTAAGAGTCATTGTTATTGCTGTACAATTTACACATGACCAATTCAGACATTAAATTTACTGTTAAATCTGGTTTTACAGTAAGTTTAAATTTCATTTATTTTTAAACTCAAATTTATTTCCAACAAGATAGCAAGCAGCCACTATTAAGTTATGAGTTACTTTAAAATAGAGAATAAGTAAAAATACTAGGAAATGGTTAACTGAAGACTTGATTAATTGTAGGTTGTATATATAAGAAAAATATGAAAATGGCTAATAGTTGTAAGGTTTTTTTATGTGCAAGGAAAAAAACTGGATTAATAAAGGTTTTTATGGTATGAAAAGACAGATACAGTAAAAGGATGCAACTTATTGAATAAGAAACAAGCAAGAGTGAGTTTTGGTTTATCGTAATAGAGATAATAGCTTGTTCGAGCATTGATCATGATTATACTTGTAGAAAAAGGAAAGAAATGTAACCTTACTACAATGGGAGAGTGACTCAAGCTTGGCAGATAAAGCAGGTCTAATTTATAATTTTTTTTATATGTTAATTCACCTCCCCAAGGCTGAAAATGCCACTACAGATGAGGAGGCTGCTTAATTGTGGTTATAACACTCTCTCAACTATATAACTCCGAGACACAAACCTTGGCAACCAAGGCCGCAGCTCAGAGAAACAAGTTAAGCGCGATATTACCAGGGATGTGGTAAGGATCAAACTTAATACCTCTCACTTATGACGCGACCACTCTACCACTACACCATGACCGCATTACATTTACAATGTGCTTTTAGACTTTGTCTGAGAGTAAGAGGGTTGTTATTCATCAATATAGTAATACCAACATTATTGTAATATTTTTTTGCAGTAAATAAATGAGTTTTGTTGTCTAACAAAAATTGCAGATTTTAAGTCCAGAATTTAAATCCATAAGCCACAGCAAACCTTAGGCTGTTACAGAAGTGAGATCAGAATAAAAATTAGCTGCTTGTTCTAAGCAATCAAAAAGAAAAGATTTTTTGTCAAAACAAGAGTATAAAGTTGAGTCGTCAACAAGTAGATCCACTTTAGATATTAAATTTTCATGAAGATTGATATTGTAGATACAAACAATACAGGAGCAAACATTTAAGGGTACCACAAGATACCTAGTGGTATCTCAATTTAATAATCTCAAAACCTTTATATAAAGAAACTAATAACAGAGTGAAGACTAATCATAGGATAGCTGGAGAGGTCAAAGTGTTTTCTTGAGTTTTAAAAAATTGGAACCACTTAGCACTTTTTAAAAATTAAATATTAAATATTATATAATTAATAAGATTAAATGTTAAACTTACTTTAGTTAATGACATTGTTGAAGACTAACCAAAAGTTTCTAGAACCTAACATTTGATATAAGATACAAGACTTAGTTAACTGAGAATAACAGAGCTTAACATTAGACGGTACCTTTTTACATTGGCTTCTTGGAATAATAAAACAACATTGGTTTTTAAGAGAGATGTTCTTGTAAAAAAGATGAAATAAATGGCTAATAAAGCAACTGCTCAAGATGGTGAAAAATATGGAGTAGAGTGAGGTTTGACTTAAAATTGAAAAGTAGGAATAAAAGCTTCCAAACTTTCAGTTCAGAAGGAATAAAAACTTCTGAGATGCGCTTTATGCATACATATTATAGATATAAACATATGTCTGCTATTTATTCAGATGCTGGCATACAATATCCTTTCATATTTATATAAACTTTAGTATTTATATGGTCTAGTATTTGCCGAGAGAAGAAGAAGAAAAAAATGATTAACATTTAAGTTTGGAATTTTCAATGAAGTGTTGCAAGTTTTGATATTTTATTACATGGACTTTTATGAAATTCAAAGTAAAAGTTCTAGTTAAGCGAAGTTTTTGTCAAATGGACCCTAAAAAGCTATAAGAGTTAGCGAATGGTTCGACTTAATCAGGGTAAGATTAAGCAGATAATATGATAAAGTTTTATTGGAATTTAAAAAAAACATGCTGGATTTAGCTTTTAAATAAAAGAAATAAATCATTTTTTATTTAAACTTATGCCGCATAAACTAAAATTGAAGTACAATATGTAAACTGTTTAAACATATTTTGACTTGGGGAAAAAATTTTTAATAAAAATATTTTCTAAAACACAACTTATAATTTTCTTCCTCTCAAGTCCTTCAGGCGAGCGCAATTTTTTATTCTCGTAACGAAACTAGCAAGCGCTATTTGTCGTGCGCAGAAGATCATTTACGGGCAGAGTGATCGCTCCTGCTTTATCACAAGGCCTGATATATTTATTTGTACATATATATATATATATATATATATATATATATATATATATATATATATATATATATATATATATATATATATATATATATATATATATATATATATATATATATATATGTATATACAAATATATATGTATTTATACAATATATATACAATATACAGGGTGATTTAATCAAAAGTATAAACTTTAAAATTGAATAAAAATTGTAGATCAAATCAGATTATTAAGTCCGATACACCATTTTAAAGATAAATTAAAAGGAAATTGAGTGATAAGAATTTATTTGTTATTTTTTATCAATATGACCTCCATTTTTTTCAATTAATAAATGACATCTTTTGTAAAATTCAAAAACGTTGATTCCAAAGCCGAAGTGTTTATTTTTTGGATTTCTCTCGTGATGTTCTCTTTTAAATCATCCAAAGTCTTCGGTAATGGCTTATAAACTTTAGACTTAAGATAACCCCATAGGAAATAATCACATGGATTGAGGTCTGGTGATCGTGGAGGCCATTGTTGCTTGGTAATGAATTTCTCCCCAAATTTACTTTGTAACCACTCTTGAACCATATTAGCCGTATGCGGAGTAGCCCCATCTTGTTGAAAGTAGTATTTTTTGTGACTCTAAATTCTATAGTGCTTAGGCCAGAAAAAATTTTTAAGCATATCCAGGTAATTGTGCTGATTTACCGCTCCTTCAAAAAAGTAGTGTCCGTAGATTTTTCGGCAGGAAATGGCACACCAAACCAAAACTTTCGCATCGTGCAACGGTTTCTCTATCCAATCCTCAGGTCTCTCATTCAGCCACATTCTGTTATTTTGCTTGTTGATCGACTCAGTAAGGTAAAAATAGGCTTCATCTGTAGTGATCAACCATTTGTGAACATCCTTTTCCAAGTCCAGCCACCATTGAGCAAAAATGACCCTTTTTTCATAATCAAGTGGCAATAGTTGATGAGCACTCTGGTATTTATACGGTTTGAGTTGTAAATCTTTGAGAAGAATATCACACCAAAGGCTGTATGAAATTTCAACATCAACTGAGGCTTTTCTGATCGACAAAGTAGGATCTTCGAACAAGAGTACTTTCAGCTTATTTCTGGCATTAATTCAAATGTCTCGCTCATTCCTCGGTTTTGGTGGCAAATCAAGTATTGTTCCGGTTGTATCAAATTTTTTAGATAATTTTGTGATAGCTGTTGCCGTTGGACATGGTCTGTTCTTAAATTTACTTCTATAAGCTCTCTGAACCAGGCTTACGCTCTTCAACTCGACCAATTTTTTTATTAAAAATATGCGTTTTTGAATATCGTATCTCATGGCTATGCTGTTATTTTAATTTTTTTGAAATTATTAACATTAAATTTCCTTTTTAATGAGCTTTAAAATGTACTATCGCATGTAATGTATTTGCAATCAAAAAATTAATTATGTTAATTTAAAGTTTATACTTTTGATTAAATCACCCTGTATATGTATTTATATATATACAAATATATATACAAATATATATATATATATATTTATACATATATATATATATATATATACAACCCATAGATGTTGTCCTAAAGTTTTTTTCATATTTTGTTGACAAAAAGTAAAAATTAAAATGCAAGACCGGAATTATTTTTTTTTATTAATTGATAGACTGCCTGCCCCAACCAAACCCTCAGTCGATGTAGCAACACTCCCTTGCGGGTCAGGCTATTTGTCAGTCGATGTAGCAGCACTCCCTTGCGAGTCAGGCTATAAGATAGTTGATGTAGCAACACTACGCGCGTGATTTACAGTAAAAAAAAATAAAAATAAAAACATTTTATTAAAAAAATAAAAACATTTTATTAAAAAAAATAAAAATTAAGACATTGTTTATATTGTTAAAAACATTCATAATGTTTTTAAAACATTCTGGTCAATTAAATTTGCGTTTTTGTGGTTTTTTTTAAAAACAATTTATTTGTAATTAAATTAATGGTTTTTACTTTCGTCCAACACGCAAATGTTGGACGAAAGTCAAAAGTAATTAAAAGTGACGTATGTGTTGGCGTAAGAATCACTTTTTTCCTTCTGCTCTTCCCAAAGACAACAAATTATATATATATATATATATATATATATATATATATATATATATATATATATATATATATATATATATATATATATATATACATATACATATATAAATATAAATACACTCTTTCTTGGTCATTTTTGATTTTGCCAATAAAATGTCAAGTTAATATTGTTTTTTTTACTTAAATTTGCTTAAATTTTTTTTACTTTAAATTTACTTGAATTTTTTCACTTAAACTTTTTACTTTAATTGTTTGAAAGATGGGAAAAAGTTCAAAATTTTTTTTAAAGTATTTTTAATTTAATTTTTTAAAAGAAAAAAATTTTAACTATCTACTTTTTTTAAACAAAAAATTAAAATTTTTCAAAAATTAAATTATTTCACAAATTTCAGATTATTTAATGTCAATAAACAAATTTAATGTAAATGAATCCTAATTTTTTTCAAACAAAAATAACTTGTACTAACATTTGTAAAATGTAAACAACTTACACTTTAATTCCATTTCAAATTCCGATTCCAACAGCAATTCCATTTTTCAGCGAAACAAGTCCAAAAAGGAAAATATTACTTAATAAAGCTTTAGAAGCATAAAACATATTTAATGGCAAAAAAACTTCATAAGCATGCACACAAGAAAGTCCAATCATATGGTAGAACTTAGCAACCATGCTAAATGAATTGGTTTTTGTTTCAGTGCTTATCAAATAAGTCAATTGGAAATTCAAAGGAACCTTTGCATATGTTATTGCAACAGTTGGGGTTAATTGGTATCATCATCAGTATTAGAGTCTGTTTTCATTTAATACTAAAACAAGAAAGATGTTAAGGTTTTACATAACAATGGAGTTTTCTTTTTGTTTAATCATTCTCTTGAATGATTAAACAAAAAACTTTTACATCTACAAACATATCCATACCGATTATAATTGTTTTGTCAAATTGAATTCTGAATATAAAAAAAACACATAAAAAAACAAAAAAAATAAATGCTAGATTTCAAAACTCTTGTTTGTTTCAAAGTTATATTAGCAAAATTGATCGATCAAAATTTGACATATTTATAGGAGAAAAACAAAAATTGAACTTGAAAATTTTAAGTACCATCTTTAATCAAAGTTTAATTTATTATCTTCATCCAAGCCAGTTTCAAACCGACTTGTTTCATTATCCTCAACCTAATCTGCTTTATTATTTTCTTTCCAACGCTTATAATTATCTAACATCAGTCAGCATCATAATCGGACGATTCGTAAGCTTCAAAATCAGCATCAGTGAATCCTGGTGAAATTGTATCAAATATTGCAACACTTCACAGAAAAACTTGAAGAAAATATGAATAATATTTTAGATACCAAGTTGATACGCACACAAAAAAAAAGTTGAAGACCAGTACATTAGAGGTGCTCTAGATAATTATGCAAGATAGAAAGTCAAGAAATGCAAGAAAATCAAATTTTTAGTTCAACTTGTTTTTGATAACTTAATGACTAAAATTTAACTAGTTTACTCTTTTTTTTTTTGTTTTTATTCATAAGGAAAAGATTTTTTTAAATATATAAATAATGAGAAATATATAAATAATGAGAAAAATTATTTTAAAATTATTTTTTCTCATTATTTATATATTTATAAAAAGAGTTTGAAAAAAAAATCAAAAGTTTTATTTCTTTAAAAAAATAAAATTTGAAGCTTAATTCTTCATTTTTTCACATTACTTTGCTTTACCCACATTGCTTACCCAATTTTCGATTGTGTATTAATAAATTCGATCAATCTTTTGAAAAAAATTTATGTTTAATTTTGTTGTTAGTCATAAAAGTTTTGCTAAAATGTTGATAGTAAAATTGTTCAAAACATTTTTGCACTAAGTTAATAAATAAGGATATTCAATGTTTATTCTGTGAAAAAATGCTTATATTAAAGAAATTAAAATTATATATTATCTTTAGCCTTCAGAAACACCTAATGGATTTCCTAATCAAATTGGTAATAAAACAGAATGTGCTTTACTTGCCTTTGTTTTGGAACTTGGTAAAACATATCAATCTTATCGTGATGAAGTTCCTCAAGAAAAGTTTGTGCGTGTATATACTTTTAATTCCTTGCGTAAATCTATGTCAACAGTTATTAATAAGCCTGAGGGTGGTTATCGAATGTTCTCTAAAGGTGCTTCTGAAATACTATTAGAACAATGCAATAGAATTGTGAATAAAAATGGAAGAATTGAGAATTTTGATCAAGAACAAAAAGAAAATCTAAAATATACTGTAATTAAAAATATGGCTTCTAATGGATTAAGAACTATTTGTGTTGCTTATAAAGACTTTTCTTCTGAGCAAGGTCAGTTGGTTTAGAAATTCTGTTAAATGAAGTTCATTTTTTAGTAACTGTTTCTTATCTGGAAATATTTTTGTTTATATGCTTACTTGTTTTGCTTATCTTTTTATCATATCACTAGTTGCGTGCTGGCGCAAGAGGCCATGTGGCAATCCCGCATGGGTCTTAAGTTTTTTTTCTTATAAAGATCGGGGGAAAAATATTTTTACTAGATTCTTTAAATGATCAGCAAACAATTTTTTATTTGCTTTATTTTAGGGGCAAAGTCAGACCATCCCAAAAGGGGGAGGGGTGGGAGGTAATATTATCTTTTTTTGATTTAATGGATCCTAACCATCTAGTAGAAGGGAGATTTTTAGGTTATAGGATTTGTGGGCAGGTAAGGGCACAAATTTTTATGTGATTTGATATAATTTTTAAACAGTCTACCTATTAGACTTAATTTACGTCCTTCTTTTTTCAAACATTTATGCAACATTATCACAAATTAATTTTTTTAATTATCTTATTTAAAGTGTTAAACTTTAAGTATATTAGTGTTTTAGATAATAAAATGCAAAAATTTTAATTTGAAAAAATGCTTATTAATACTTCAAATAAGTTGCTTTTAATGATTTTAATAAATTAAATAAACTGCACTGAGTTTAAATTAAGATCATGACAGTCAGATGAGAATTAGAAGTCTGGAAATTATTCAATTTAAAAAAATCATGGTTGCTGATTTTTAAATATTAAAAAAACAATTGCTCGCAAAATTTAATTTGACTATTATTTATTAATTATTTAAAAAAAATTATGCTATTTAAATACATAAAGGTATAGTCTCCCAAACATTAGAAATTACTGTTAGACTAGTTAAAGTTATTCATTAAAGTGATTTCAAAGAAAGAAAATTGTTTTAAACAACGAAAGAAAAAAAGAAAGGAGTCTAATTAATGATTTTAAATGTTTATGAACATGAGCGCAAATATAATTTTAAATGTTTTGTATAAATGAAATTACCAGTTAAATTATTTTTTATAACCTTTCTTGTTTTATTTAAAACAGTTTGTATTATCACATCTCCCAGGTCTACGTAACTGGATGGCTCCATTAGTCACATTTTGCGATCATTGTGTCACATAAACAAATACATTTATTTTTTAGTTTTTTTGTTTGTATCTAATTTTCTTGATTTGACATCCCTATGTTTGTTGTGGTTTGCACTATACAGTCTTCACTAACATTCTTTTGGTTGTTTTGTCAACAATATTGTTTTTTAATGTTACATTTTTCAGTGGTTATAAGCTATTAATAAATAATCGCATTTATTGTCTTATCTGTTTTATCTTGTCTTATCTATATTTTCTCACTATTCTCTGCCTACTGGTTTAATGTTTGTATTTTTTTTATCTCTGGCTAATCATTTTTTAATTACTCTGAGTTTTGTGTGATAGCTATTGTCTCAACTTATCAGACAAGATTTATATTTCTCATACTATTGGAGTTAACACATTTTCTACCATATTTTCTTCTAACTACTTTCGTACTAACCACAATCATCTTAAATTAGTTTCAATGTTTATGAATGGTATTTATTTATTATATTTATAAGACATGTCACAGCTTTAAAAGAAATGGTCACTTTTTATTATCAATTACTATTTTCTATTTGCTTTGTGTTATTTCTATACATTAAATTTGTTTATTTTAATACATGCACATACGTGCATGTGTAGACATTTGTCTCTTCTATTGATAAATTCTAATTGGTTATTATGGCACTAACATTTTTTTACCTCTTACGCCCATGAATTTTAACACTTTGTGAGCTTTACATTATGAATTTATTACATTAGCGACATTTATATACTTTTATGTTACACAGGTGATTATCAGTTTTCAATTTATTATCTAGAGTTTAGACCATAAATAGTACCGCATTTATTAGCCTATTTTTTCTTTTTATATTGCCTAAACTATCATTTATTACCATTTTACCTAATATTTTGTTATCTACTTATTTTATTGTTTTTGTATGGTGCGATAATTTTAGCCATGGTTGCCATTAATAAACCAGCTGATTTATATTGACTTGTTTACTCATAGACCATTGTTTTATCATTTGCTTAGGATGACTAGAGTGTGAGTTATTGTTTACCCTATCTCTAAATCCTAAAATTTTATTCCTCCTACAAAATAGTCTTTACATTCATTTACGATTCTTACCCAATGACATCTACAATCTGCTTTTATTTTCACACCTCACAGTGGTCCAGTACCATACCATAAATACAAAAAAAAAATTTGTTTTGTAATAAAAACGATTAAAAAGTTAAATTATATATGTTATGTGAAAACCAGATTTAGATTTTTAAGGTCCGTAATTTAAAAAAAAATTTGTCTAGGGAGGGTTTGACGTTAAAAAATTTAAGAAATTTAAATTTTTCGGGCAAAAAAAAAAAAAATGGGTCTACTAACTTTTATACATGTTCACTCCTGCCAATGTCTTAGATAAATCTTTTTTTTTTTAAATATTCTTATAAAATATGGAAAATTAATATAAAATAATTTAAAAAACACAATTTTATAAAAGAGACACAATTAACTGTTTGCCTAATACTTTTTTATTATAAATTGTTTGAAAAAAAAACTTTGATCCACCAGGAAAATTTTCGCCCACCTTGAAATTTTTGCGTTTGAAAATATGTTGTTTATAGAAAATTTTTGGAAAAGTTTTGGCTGCCTTTGTTTGCTTTTGTATCTATAGGGTCATTCCAAACATAATCTACTTAAATTGAAAGGCGGCTCCCCCTTTCACTCCCAATGTTTTTTAATAAGTTTTATCCGTGATAATGAATAGCAGAGATCCCCTTTTATACAAGAATAGTTTTATACTATTCTAATATAAAAGTGGACTAAAACAAAATGTAAATAAAACAATCAAATAAACAAAATCGAATAAACAAAATAATCAAAACTAATAATATTCAATAGTTATTTGGCGGTGAAACTAGTTTTAAATATGAGGAATAAAGACATTTTCGATTACTTAATTAAAGGAAGGTATAAAAATAAATATGAAAGTTTAATTAGTAAGGAAGCAAAAACCAAAGTTTGTATATTGATTTCTCAATGTTATCCGAACTACAATCAGATGAAGTTAATTTAAAAATTTATGAAAAACTTTAAAAAGAAATGGAATGAGACAGATAGACAAAAAGGAAGGTTTATAAATTGTTACGAGAAATGGGTAAATATGGAATTTATTGTAAACAAATCTCAACAGCAAGTTATGATAAAAAATGTACAACGAAAAGAAGATCACCAGAGATTATTGAAAAGTTAGGTGTTACAACTGAAAGTCTGTTTCATGCCCTTATTCTTAATCTCAAGAAAGAAAGTCGATTTGAAGATGCCAAAGCTATCAAATATTTGATTGATAGTAAAACTGATGGATCCTGTAATATACCATGCTCTAAAAGCTACTTAGCAGAAGCTTTAGCTTTAATGTTAGACTGTAGAATGAGTAGAACTGACTACCAAACTATCCGTCAAGGGGCTTTAGATAAAAGTTGCATGTTATACCCTGCCTATAATTTTATTGTGACAGCTAAAAGTAACTGCATTCCAGATTCTGGAATTGTCACATCAAACTACAGCGCTACTGTGAATCTTCAAGGAATAATGGATCATACTACAAACAGAATTTGGAAAGTTATGGATAAATTGAAACTACCTGAGCCTTACAATATTCTTCTTCTTATAAGCAAAGTCAGATTCAATGGCTCATCTGGACAGTCTGTTTATAAACAGAGAACTATAAATGAAGAGGACAGATTGCCAGTTCCAGTTGAAGAATCTTTGTTTTTTTTTTGTGTACAGTACCTGTGCAACTTAAAATACAGGAGACTAATTTTCTTTTGACTAACCCCAAAACATCCTCAACCCAATATTGTTGCCCTGTTCGAATGCAATATGTTAAAGAAAATCAGCAAGTTGTTAAACTGAATATGATTTTTTTATGTCAACTGAACTCAGAGCAACAACCATAGATTTATTTCAAGTCAAGCACAAGTTAGAATGTACTATGATTGATAGGAAAGTCTCCTCTCTTCTCTCTCTCTCTCTCTCTCTCTCTCTCTCTCTCTCTCTCTCTCTCTCTCTCTCTCTCTCTATTAAGTGATTCTTATCAAGTTTGCAATATATGAATATTGCAAACTTGATAAGAATCACTTAATATTGTATCCTAAAAAAATGAATAACTTAGTAATGGCTTACAATAGATAACCAAATCAGATGTCTTTGGACCTTGGAATTCACACTCCATCTCTGGATGCATTATTTTGAATGTCTGTTACATATTGGAAAGAGAAGAAGACCAGGATACAATGATTGCAGATTTATTCATGCAAACACTCCTGAAAAGAAAAAAATAGTTGCAAGTTGAAAAAAAGAAATTCAGGAAAAAATTAAAGATGCACTCGGACTTATTGTTGATGTACCAAAAAGTGGGGACTGGTACATCCAATGATGGAAACACAGCGAAAAGGGCATTTAGAAGCCATGAAATTTTTGCTGAAATACTTGGAATTGATAAAGACTTTGTTAAAAGATTTTTCATTATTCTTTGTGCATTGCCCTGTAAGCACCCAATTGATCCAGATAAATTACAAATATATTGCAAAGATGCATTTAAGACATATGTAGCACATTTTAAATGGTATCCTATGCCAACTGGAGTGCACAAGATGATTATCTATTCACACCAGGTTGTTAGAGACAAGCCAGTTCCAATTGGTTTTTAATCTGAAGAAGCTCAGGAAAGTATGAAGATGTAATGAAGATGTAATGCGAAGATTGCTCTGCTCATCAGACCCCTTTATTACTTCTATGAGGTGAAGTTCTGAATCAAAGAAGAAACTTGCTCTTCCAGCAGAATGTTTAGATCCTCTTTTTATAATTTTCGTAATACAATTATATTCTTTATTGTTTTACTTATTGTAGTATTGATAATATGGGTCCGAAATAGATTTACTTTATTTAAAGAAATTTGTAAAAAGCTGCATGTTTACATTAGCACATATATTTTAAGTAGAGATTTGACACCTGTTTTATTGTTGTTTTTTAAAAAATCAAACCCTTTATAGTTATGTATTTTTAAATAGCTCAGTTTAGTGAAGAAAAAAAAATTTAGAAATATTAATGACAATTTATTTTTATTTATAATCTCAGTGTAAAACCAAAGTTGTGCGTTCTTTTTAAGTAGTCGTATGTTGTTGTTGTGCTCCCATATGCATAAAATATTCATGTCTAGGTAATTATAAAATATGTGTCCTTGATAATTTTGTTTATTAATCGACCAGAAAGTCAAACTATTAAAATCAGTATTATGGAAATAAGTTTTATCATATAGATCTAAAATTAAATGTAAATGCAAAAAGTGTCACATGTTATGCCATGTGTCCTTGGTGTGTTATTTTAGAGTTTGTTTGTTCTACACATTAATATTCGTAATATTTGTAAGTGTACATAAATCATGGAAATTATTAAATTAATTTAAATATTGTCATGTGTCTACTTTTTGTCCTTGGTGTTGTCCTTGTGTCAAATGTTAGGTCTATTTTTTGTCCTTGGTGTGCTACTCTACATGTTTATGCAATCTATTAAGATGTAATAAATGTGTAATTTGTCTTCCAGAGAATATTTAGATAAAAGGTATTCCAAAAAATGATTATGTTAAAATAAGTATGTTAAATGTAAGCTATTATGCTATGTGTTCATGGCGTTCTGCACATGTATGATATTTATTCATTCAATAAAAATGTTTCATACATGCTGGTGACTTTTTATAGTTAATAGAAAATTGAAAATTAAATATGAAATACGTATCACATGTTTATTATTCATTATTTCATGTGTCCTTGGTTTCATGTTATTGGTGTGTCCTTTAGAGCTATGACAACTAACATTACAATAATAGTTATTGTTGGCCAGAGTATAACGAACATTCACCAAAAATTTTTGCTTTTTAGCTTCAAAATCGGCGAAGATATGATTTTTGCCTCAAAAGTGACATTTCAGGACCACTGTGTACCTCCCAGGTCTACAAAACTGGACGGCTCTGTTGGTCACTTTTTGCGATCATTGTGTCGCATAAACAATTAAAATTATTCTTTGTGGCTGGTGAGCCCCGACTTCTTCCAATGTATACCACAACGACAAAATGGACATTAGACTATCCCGCTAGATGTGGTTACAGCGCTTAATAACCTAATGACTATGCTGACACTCACGTACGTGTTTATTCGGAAGCTCCACAATGCATCAGATCAGCGCTCGCTGACTATGTGCTCAGGTCTAAAATCTCACTCCATAGCACATCATTCCACACCAGTACACACCAGTAGCTCTTTTGGCTAAGAGTGATGGCTTGTGGCCTACAGTGACTAATGTGTGCATTTGATCAATTGAAATCCATTCTGTAAGTCTTATGTCTGGCTTTGATGTGCTAGCCCATAAGCGCAAGATGTGAGTGTGTTTAGCTTTCTATTCACTCGATTTGTGAACAAAAAAATAACAAGACCATACTAGACAACCAAATGGTACATACTAATGCACTACACCTGTAGACATCAACAGTCTCTAAAATATAAATATTTGTTCTTTGTTGCATATGATCTAAATACAGAGTGACTAGAGTGTTAGTTGTTTCTCCCCCTGCCCCCTGAGCATCTACTTCGTCCTTCACCTTCACGAAAGTCTTACCACTCATTTTATATTTTCTTACGATTTTTCTTTTTTATTCAACGATACATTATCTACTAACTGTTTTTATTATCAAATCTCCCAGGTCTATGTAACTGGACTGCTCCGTTGGTCACTTTTTGCGATTATTGTGTTGCATAAACAAAAAAATTATGCTATTTAAATACATAAAGATATAGTTTCTCAAACATTAGAAATTGTTGTTAGACTAGTTAAAGTTTTATTTTTTAATAGAAATCTCATAAAAGTTATTCATTAAGGTGATTTCAAAGCAAGAAAGTTATTTTAAATAATAAAAGAAAAAAAAGAAAGGAGTCTAATTAATGTTTTTAAATGTTTGTGAATGTGAGCCCAAATACAATTTTGTATACAATGTATAAATAAAATTACAAATTAAATTATTTCATATAGCCTTTCTTGTTTTATTTAAAATAATGTTATTAGTTTAAAATGGGTGTTATTATTTTAAAAACACCCACAGTTTTTGGAACAAAAGTGAAACACTTAAAGGATTCCTGGGTTTACAAGTTATCAAGCAAATTTTTATTTTAAATAAAACTTTATATATATAAGTACAATATTAATAAAGTATTAGTTTTTTCTGAATTATGTATTGTTCAGTTACTTGAATTTTTAATTTATAAATAATTTTTGGTAAACAACATCATTTACTAGAGATTTTTGCTGAGTTCTTTAATTTCTAGTTACAAATATTTATAGAATCTATACTTAACAAATATTCAGACAGCTTTTTATTAATTAAAGCAACAGTTAATGTTTTATGGCAATAATTCAAGACAGATGGTGATTAAAGTTGTGTTGCAGTGCGTGTTAAAAATGTATTGTATTTAATATATTTGTCGCTTCCAACAAGGCTGCAAGCAATCACTAATTAGAGTTGGAAGTTATTGGAAGAGAAAAGATGAAAATTGTTGAGCAAGATAACGATTGTCGGACAACTTAAAGGATTGCAAATTATATGAATCAGGAAAGCAAGATAGTTCAAGGAAAAAAACTAGACGAATAAGAGTTTTTGGAGCACTGAGGAACAATCACAGAAAAAGGATGAGACTTGACTGAAGAAACGAGTTACACGAGAATGAATTTTACTAGATGGCACAAGAGACAGTAGCTCTTTAGAGCAGTACCCATTATAGTATTTGTAGAAAAGAGAAAGAGAAGCACCATTACAATGATGTGATAATGATTGTGAGAATGTTGATCATTTAAATCAAGAATATGTCAAATCATGAATGAACTTGTAAAGCATGCTCCAAAAATGTGTGCTAACTTTTCATCTCGGGTCCATGCTCTTGTTGACAAAGCTTATTGCAATGGATTATTATCCCTTCAAAAGTAACTTGTAAACTTGTATAATGAATATAAATCTTTTATTAGAATGAAAAGTCTTTCTTTTACAAGTTTTTCAAAATTTTTGAAGAATAACAAGATTTAAAAAAAGTTCTATGAATCAATTACACACATGTTATGGTTTCCAAGAAAAATCCAAAGTAAGAGTTAATCCTAGAAGATGAAGGGTAGACGACTCATCGAGTACATTACCATTCATAGATATAGAAATATCTAATCTATTACGATAATGATTGGATAAAAAAATTGAGTTTTATCTGAATTAAAGTTCACTAGCCACTGTGAGCCCCATGCTGTAGCAGAAGTGAGATCCTTTTCAAGCTCCTGCAAGCTCCCCTCCAAGCAATTAGAGAGTGTTGGCTTCTTATTATGACATGAATAAATGGTAGTATCATCAGCGAACAATGCCACCTTAGATGTGAGAATATCTGGAAGATTGTTAATGTAAATTAAAAAGAGTATAGGGCCAAGAATTGAATCTTGAGGAACCCCTAAACTTGCAAAATATGAAGAAGAGTGCTTCCCATTGAGGGCAACTTTTGTACTACGATTGGAAAGGAAGAATTCAATAATCTTAAAGATGTTACCAGATACCTGTAAGAAGAAAGCTAATGGAGAAGACCAGCATGTCAAACTTTATCAAAAGCTTTAGAAATGTCAACAGCGATGGCCTTAACCTCTCCACCTTTATCTAATGCACAATAAAACCTATTGGTTATTACTGTTAGCAAATCAGCTGTAGAACGAGAAGATCAAAATCCATATTGATGATCAGAAAGTAAGTTATTAGATTCAAGATTAGATTAAGTGTTTATTAATTAAAGATTCAAAAACCTTGCTTATGATAGGAAGAAGACTGGTATGGGATGGTAGTTAGACAAATTAGATCACTCTGAAATTTTGAAAATAGGGATAACAGATGCCGCTTTCCAGCAGGTGTTTGCCTGCAGAGTCATCAACACTAGAACCAAGCCATTTAGTGTGATGAGCATTAAAATCACCGGCAATAACTATATTAGTTGATGGATAAAAAGAGAGGGCTTGGTCAATATGATCAGAAATAACATCAAAAAGGGTGCAGTCTTGAGATAAATGAGAGAGATATAGATCAAAAAGAAAGGTGATAGAGTGAAGTGGTGCTAAATAAAAGCACATAAAAGAATAGTTTGTGGATTCAAACCTAGTTTCACGACAAATGGGAGAATTCTTACGAATGTAAATGCCCAGGCCAAGCATGTGGCTTTTGGAGTCTTTACAAATTAAAGTAAGATAACCATCAACATTAAGTTCACAAGGTGAGACAGCTGAACTCAAATTAGTCTTACAAAAGCAAGTAGGTTTGTGAACTTTGCAAGAGATAAGACCTAACAGAAGAAAAGTTACTTTGAAGGCAATGAATATTAGTGAATGAATAAAGGTTTAGAGAACTTGGTGATGACGATGGTTTTTTGTGTTTTGTAGTTTTTGGTACTTTTACATTTTTAAATTTGTTAAAAAACTTGACTCAAAGCATAGATAATACTTAGGACACTGTTTAATAGCCCAAGCAATTGCCTCATTACTGTTAATAAACCATAAGTCATAACAAAGGGCTTCAATGACTACCAGCCGGCCTCAGAACCATAAAACTGAGATTTAGAGCTGTACCTTCATTAGGAGATAATAGAATTGCCTAGTCATAAAAACAGAGATACAACCAAAACCCATGCATTTAGTCAAGAAGATCCAGCATTGAACATCCTAAACTGGAAACAATGTATTAAAAAAACATCTGCGCCAGCCTAATAGATGAAGAAGGGGTGTGAGGCTGGTCAACAGATAGAACCTTTTTACCCCTTTAGTTTTTGCCTAGGAGGCCTTCTACAAGACAGTAGCCAGATGCATTTAACATCTACCCAAGATGAGTATTTTTATCGAGACACCATCTCCAGCCTTTACTCAACCAAGAGCGCCAAGACAGGGGGTGTTTCAAGTCGGTTGGTATCTCCTAGCTTCTGCTAAAAATGGTGTATCCTACAAGGCAGCAGGACATGAAGCAGATTGTACTGGTCCTGTCTCTTAACATTACCAATCAAAAACTACAAAAATTGACAATAAAAAATTTTTCATTAATCGATTTTAATTTTAAAAATTGACTCAATAATATGACACTTTTTTGCAATCATTAGCTATATTTGTACAATTTAAAAAAAAAATAAGCAATACATGTTTTACAGAATGAATTTCATCAAATATATTCTCGCATAATTAAATCGCACCTGTAACAGAAAAGAGAAGTATGTCCATTTTTGCCAAAAATGAGAAATTTGGACAGTAAAAACTATGAAATATCTTCCATGTTATCTTAAATTATTATGCTTTGATTATTTCTAATTAATGAGTTATTTATAATATAAAAAAAGGTGTATATCTCATCATGTTGAAAACCAAAAATAAGAGTTGTGAGAATATTTGTACTCGATGAAAAGTTTAGTAAATAAATGCTGTCAATTAAACTTTTATAAGGTTAAATAATACAAAATAATTTTTTAAACAGAATCTTAATAAGGATAATAATCATTTAATAACAATAAATATAACACAAAAACAACTTTATAGCAATAGACAAGCTTAAAATATCTGAAATATTCTGTTCATATTTTAATTCGAACTTAGAAAAATTTAGAAAATAAAATATCTAAAAAAATTCTATAGTTATTTATGATGAAAAAAAATACTTTTTATAATAATAAGTAACTAATTAAATTCTTTAGTAATCTATGAAAAAAAAATTTTATGAATTAAAGAATAAAAGAATTTTCAGATTTCTTATCAAAATTCTACAATGACATCATATTTTAAAACTCTTTGAGTTTTAGTATATGATGAAAAATTATATGTCTGTAAATTGCAGCGTAAATTTTAAAGATTCAAAAGCACACGCTAACACGGAGGCGGTAAAACTTGGAGTAAAACTACAACGTTAGTTTTTCTTGGTATACATTTATTATTTGGTTTTACTCAAAAAAATTCAGTCCAAACATTTTTCTTAAACGTTCTCTTTAATATGAACACAACTTGTCTTGGCACTTGAGTAACCCTCTCAAGAACATTTTTAATTTTTTAAATTTTGTCTGTTTAATTTTTCTCCAGCAGCTGTTGATTGGGAAGATGAATCGAATGTTTTATCTGACTTAATATGTTTAGCAATAGTAGGAATTGAGGATCCCGTCAGACCGGAGGTTTAAAATTAACTACTTTTCCTAACTATTATTTAAAAGTTAAATTTAGTAATTTTTTATTTTAATTTACTAGTTCCATGAACTACTCTAGGTACAGCGTGTTGTTTTAGGTTCCAAATGCTGTTAGACAATGTCAAAGTGCTGGAATCACTGTTTTAATGGTTACAGGTGATAACATTAACACAGCTCGATCTATTGCACTTAAATGTGGTATACTTGAAAAAAATAGTGATTTCTTGGTTATTGAAGGAAAAGAGTTTGACTCAAAGATAAGAGACAATAAAGGAAAGGTTAGTCCGCAAAACAAAAAATTTTGGTCATGATTTAAATATAATAGCTATCCTCTATTTAAATGTAGTTTCTTGCAAATTTATTAATAGAAACCTGAACAAACATAAAACAAAAACACACTGTTTATATAAATTTATATACATGTTTATAAAGTTATATATATATATATATATATATATATATATATATATATATATATATATATATATATATATATATATATATATATATATATATATATATATAATATGTATATATATTTATATATATATATATATATATATATATATATATATATATATGTATATATATATATATTTATATATATGTATATATTAGCGCTCAAAATAACGGCAGATTGACTTTTGGACAAAATTATTCTTTAAACTCCCAAAATTATGGCCAATCAAACTTGTGAGTCAACATTTTTACGAGTCAAACTTTATAATAAAAAGGTTTACCATTAAAAAAAGAATCTTAAAGTTATTAAATTAGCTTTAAAATTTAAAAATGTGTATAATTGCTAAATTAAACATAGTTTTATAACCATAATATTTAGTTCACGATAAAAACGTAATTTTAAAAAAAGTGGGAAATTTATATTAAATAAGCAAAAAAAATGAATTATATAAAAATCTGAAAGTTTTTTATAGATGAAATAAACATAACCTTGATTTTGGAACAGTCTTGAGTTCAAAAGTTAATTAACTGTAAATGAGTTAAGTGAAAGAAATGAATGAAATGAATTCTTTTAAATAAAATGAATTAATAACTAGAAATTTTAACACTTCTTTGAATGTCTGAAAAATAAAAAATAAAGCAAGTTTGTGGTTGTTTGGAAAATCTTTATTTTTAATACATCATGGCAATTTAAATTAAACTAGATAATCAAATTAACTATCAAATAAATATAAATTAAAAAATAGTTATAAAATTGAAGCATGCAAAAAGCACAAACATTTATTTCTTTTAAAAGGCAATCAGTATCTAAAACATCTGCTGAAAAAAAAATAGTGAAAGAAAAAGGATAATGAAGAAAATTTATATACATATATATATATATATATATATATATATATATATATATATATATATATATATATATATATATAAATAAATAAATAAATAAATAAATAAATTGATAAAACTATTTTCTAAAAGTAAATTGCTCATAAAGATATATTTGTAAATTTGATATTTTTTAAATTTACAAAATCAATGCTGCATTTCACACATTGTAGCGTTATCTCAATCTCAAAACCCTAAAGATGAAAGTAACCTATCGTGTATGTTAAAAACATTTTTTACTAAATAATATGCAATTAATGTAGCTAGTTATCATGAAAAGATCTAATAGCTTATATAAAAATATAGCTAAAAAGCTTTAAAGTTGTTTGATTATTTTTTTGCTAATATGTTTCAAGTTTGATTTAGAAAAATGATTAGAAGTAAAACTAAAGAAGTTTATTGCACTTGGTTTGTGTAATTGCATGATGTTTGAAGAAGTTTTAAGTTTTGCACAAAAAGTTTTATATTTTGATTATTTGTCAAATGGAGTCATTTAGAAAAGTAAAATGTTCAAATTGATTTCAAAATTATATTTACAAAAGTTTGACCATGGTGCTAATATATTACAAGCACAAAATATTTGCTTCTGATAGCATAAATTACAAGCCTATAAAAAGTAAGTAAAATACCTACTTAGTGGTATGAACTAATAACTTAGGTTTCATCTTTTAGTTTGTAACTTAATTTTGTTAAACTTTTAATTGTCTGGCTTTTTGTTATTCTTGTTATTTTTTTCATTATTGTTAATGTAATATTTGACTTAAATATTAGTTTAAAGTGTTTAAGTTTTTGCTTTTTTTTAAACTGCAATTCAATTTACACAGTAGGAAATTAATGTACATGCATTGACAGACTTTAACAGGTAGATCATGCAAGAAGTGTGCATACATCCACTGACTTAAATAGGTAAAACATTTGCAGAGTGTACATACAAAATATTAATTAAAAATTGCTTACATTGTAAATTACCATTCTTGAGAAAAAATGACAAGTTCAATTGGTAAAATGACATTCCAAGTGGTAAAATACCAAAGTTTACTGTGGTAAAATAAAAAAAATAGGTTTTACCACAGTAAAATCTAGTGAAAAATGCAAATTATTAGGTAACATAACAATATCATAATTGATTTTATTATTATTATTATTATTATTAATATTATTATTATTGTTGTTGATTGATGGATTAAAATTTTTTAGAACAATACAAGTTGTAAAGTACACTTAACTACACACAAGATCTAAAATATAATACAACACTGATAACAAGTTTCAAAATTACTTGAAATAATAAAACTATATTTACAAAACAAAAATACTAAAATTAAAAAAAAAAATACCTCAATATTCTACCTCAAAAATATAATGCAATACCACAGATATGACAAAATTATAATTAGCATATGCAGTTAGCAACAACAGTATTTTTCAAAATTAACCAAATTCATTTTTTTTTTAAGCTCTTGATATTTTTGGCATTAACGGTGCCAAATGGCAAGTTATTCCAAATTTTAACAACTCTGCAGGACTATTGATATATTTGAACATTGAGTTGAGTTTTAAATGTTTTAGTTTGTGCAGCTTTGAATAATGAACTTGAGTATTTTATTATTATTGTTACTGTTATTGTTGGTAATTATTATAAATTATGGTAAATATTAATTTATAAGCATATTAAAATTATAATGTTCAATTAGTTTATATTGTTGTTGTTTCAATATTGTAGTTATTTTATTTTTATTAGTAATTTTGTTATTTTTATTTTAGTTATTATTATTGTTATTTTTCATTATATTTATATATTATTATTTTATAATAATAATAAATAAATATAATAAATTAAATAAAATACAATAAAAAAATTTTATTTTAAAACTATGGAGCAACTTCCTAAATTTATGTTTCATTTGCTAACATGATTTTATAGGTTATATATTTCTTATTTTTTTCAGCAATAAAAAAGTCATAACAATAACTGAACAACTCCAACAGGCAAAAGCTGACATGCAAAATGCGATTGTTGCAGTTAAAAGCAGCTTGCTGTTACAAAGCTGCAGCTAATAAATATAAAATGTTTAATGCAAACCAGAAAAGTATTTTAGGTTTTGAGAAAGTTTAAAGGAACTTCAGTTTAGGATATCAATGCATGTCATTCCTAAAGGTTAATAAGTATTTTTTGCACTTTTGCAGGTTTTTAATAAGATAGTTACTCTTGGTATGTCTTCTACTATTTGGTACAGACTCTCGTTAGATTTTAAACCCTAAGGTTGTTTTTTTTTAATAATATATGTACATTTATAAAAGCTAAGCAAGCCACCCTGATGGTTTTTTGCAATGGTTATCAGTATTAGCACTTTTTTTTTAATACTGTGAAAAGGTTTAACAAACAAGATCATGAGAAAATTAAATGATTTTGATTAGATTTTATAATTAGTTTTGGATAGTTACAATGTAACACTGTAGGGGAGACCGGGGCTAATTGGTCGCAGGGGTAAATTGACGAATTGCGTTTATCTTCAGAGCCTTTTATCAGAAAGTCACAAAAATGACACAGAATCTTCCTAATTGACCATTTCATAATTCACTATAGTATTGTCAGGATTCACGCATGCGCATGGGAGATATTAAAATTTATGTGTTTTTTGGACAAAAACGTAACTTTTGGAACATCGCTTCCTTTTTACTTTACAAAGAAAATAGCTGGTCGTATGAAAAAAAAGTTATTTTAAGAGTTCCAGTCACAATTGGTTTACTATATCCAGTCACACTTTTTTTTCAAAGTTGCCGTTTTTCAAGATCTATAGACTGTTTATTGAAAAAAAGGCTTTCGGGGTAAGTTGACAAAATTTTCACGGGGTAAGTTGGCTCATAGCATTTACTATTGAAAAAAATACATAGTTTTATAAAATTAATTTTTTTTTTTTAATTTTTAACAATATTGAAAAAACTTACTCTAACAAAAAAATTAAAAAAAATTTTTTCTTTTTTTCACAGATAAAAAGTGGGATACTGTTTTGGCTGTTATACATACTAATATTTGGTACCAGCTAAAACTAATATTAAATTTTTGGATTAAATTTGTTGCCAAAATAATAGTATAAAAAATTCTAATAATTTTGCACTTAATAATACATTATTAATCATTTCTATAGTTTGCGCCAACTTACCCCGTAGTGGGGTAAGTTGGCGCAATTTTTTTTTTTTTTTGAGGGCCCGTGAAGGCCCCAAGAATTTTTTTTTGTAAATGAATGCAAATTTTATCAGTTACCCAAATTCATACTCTTTGAGACTACACTTTAATACTTTCAAAAAAAATGTGCTGTTTGGGCTACAGAGCTCATAGAGTAAAAAATAATTCAACTAGCCCCGGTCTCCCCTACTGTTTCTTTTTATGATAGTTACAGTGTAACTGTTTTATATATAATTGCATGTTAAAGAAATTTCTGTTTTTTTCAAATAAAATGCAAAGTCAAACCAGATATATGTACTACATTAGTGCAAAACTTTAATGTATGGTAAAATATTGTCAAATAATCAAATCTGCTTTTTAATGTGCTTATTATTTAACATTATCATGTTTGAGAATCTTTTTATGGCTTTTCAAGATAGTAGAAATCATAATAAATCAATATTTTTCTATTGGTGGTTGCTTGCAACCTTGTTAGAATTGAAGATGTTTAAAAAAAAAGTAGCCGGGTTTAGCTTATCATCTTAATTAAGTAGAGTTTGATTTTTTTTTAAATTTAAAATTATAAAAGTACTATTAAATTATATTTTAATAAATTTTTTTCATGTTTAATGTGAAAAATTTAAAAGTTCATAATCATTTTCAACCCGGTTATAATTTTTTTTAAGATCTTATTTGTTGAGCCCCCATGATCTCACAGTAGTCAGAAATGCTTTGAAATATGAATAAATTCAAAATTTATTTTTAAAATATACTTAAGATGTAATTTCCATTTCTTTACAGTTTTTAAAAGTAAAGTAAATTATATACATTATGAAAAATTCTAAGCATTTATGAAAATGCTCTTCAAAATACTTTTAAAATTTTGCTGAAGTGTGACAAAAAAAATCATCCAAAAGCAAATTTAAAAAATGCTGAACTAACAACAATTTTTTAAAGTGCAACCTTTAATAATATCTTAAAATATATGCATGCTTTGTTTTTAAAAATATGTTTGATAAATTTTATTTTTTTAGTTTTTACATTAAATTTTAAAAAACTACTCATTTAAAATAGATTTTTTAAATAAAAAATTAGATTTTTTTTTGTTTTATAAATTTTAAATAGTAGAGCCATCAAAGCTTTATAATACAGAGTTATTTAGTTATACTTTTCTATCATAAAACATCATTTTGAACTTACAAAGTCTTATTCTGTATGGGCACATAAACTTTGTTGTGTTATATTTGCAATCAGTAAAAATTGTGCTGTTATGATAGCGTAAAAGTTTTGAATACTTTATTTTATGCAGGTTGCACTGTATCACCGTTGCAACATATCAGTGTAGTGTTTTTTTTATTCAGTTTGGCTTTTTTGAAAATTGATAATTAGTTCTTGTATAACACTCTTAAATCAGTAATTGGTTAGTTGAACACTGCCAGAAGAAAATGGAAAAAATTTGAGGAGGTTATTTTAGATAGATTAAATTAATTCAAATTATCTAACCGTTTATCATTGTTCTTTGCAGTGATAGATTCTGTGCATTTATCTCCCAGCATTATTCTTATTCTTAATAATAATGTTCACTATTCAAAGATAAATAGAAATAATGTTAAAGATTTGTAAATATTAAAATATTTTATCTAAATGCAAAACTAAGCTTATTATTGTTGTATAAAAATTTAAAATAACAGGAAATAAAATATTATGTACATAAATGATATGTAATAGCAATAGATATACTGTAAATGTTAGAAAGGTATAATTCTTGACACCATGTTTATAATGATTTGTTTTCAAATATTTGTGTTTACTTAATTGATATCATAAGTAGTTAAAATGTTGCTATAAAACATATATATATATATATATGCAAAAAAAGAAAAAAACAACTAAGAATAATGAAAAAGGTTTCTGCTCTACCCCAAACCCTTAGTCCATGTAGTGGCACTCCTCTCATGTTCTATCCATTTAAACTTTCAATGTATGTTCTAAAGCCCCCATCAGCTGGCTGTTTCATTGTGATGTCAGACTGCTTATCTAATCACACAATATAAGTTTTATATATACATATAAACAACTTAGTTTATCTAGAACTGGTAATTAATGACCAATTAGCCACCCATTAGTATCACATCTTTAATAACTTTTTTTGGGCATGTTGACTGAGATTTAGTTATTGCTGTATGTTATTTTTTCACTATAATACAACAAAGTACAACAATTAAAGATACAGTAATAAATTTGCCCACCTTAAACTATTTTAGGTTGGCAAAAACTTTTTAACACAAAGTTTTCACAATAACAACATAGAAACAAGGTCAGCAAAAAAAACACTGACCTTTTTTAACGCTGAATTTTTAGGGCTGATATCTTTGTTTCCCCAATGAATACCAAAAATTTACCTAGCCACCTAACTTTTAATTAACTTATTTTATTTGTATATATATATATATATATATATATATATATATATATATATATATATATATATATATATATATATATATATATATATATATACATATATATATATATATATATATATATATATATATATATATATATATATATATATATATATATATATATATATATAAATACAACCCTCGAAATTAGAAAAGATGAAGTCAGCAATATATTGCCGAACGCAAACTGTTAGAGGTCAGCATTAGGTTGGCAAAAAAAACTTGACACAAAGGAGTTACCATAAAACATAGAAATAAGGTTGGCAATTTTTTGCCAACCTCAAACTTTTTTTTTCTTTAAAAGCATATTAACCTAGGTCTCAAAAGAACCAGAATTTTGTATTGATTTCAAAATTCATAAACATTTCTGCTGAAACATATTTGAAAAAAAGTATTGCAAACAAAATGTCATAAAAAATGACCTTTTCAATTTTTAGTTAAAAATTGTTGTTTTTTGTATATAAAATTTAAGCAATTCAAAAGTATATCAACCCAGGTTGATATACCTTTAAAGAAAAAAAAATTCACTGATATATGGAAGCCAGTGTGTAACGAAGGGTCATGGTGGGTGACCTTTTTCAAAAATTAAATAAAACCAATGACTTTTCAGTTACTTTCAAACCAAAGTTTATCTGTTTTTTATATTGGAAATATATATATATATATATATATATATATATATATATATATATATATATATATATATATATATATATATATATATATATATATATATTTTAGGGTTGTTCAGAAATAGGTCAGGATAAAAATTTGAAAAGAGCCCTAGCTTATGATCTGCCCTGACCCCAAATTAGTACTTAAAATTTTTTACAAAATTTTTTTTTGATTATCGGAGGTCCCCACTGAGGGACCTCCGATAATCAAAAAAAGGGTCAAATTTTGCTCCGTTTTTAGGAAAACTTTACTCCGCTTGTGGGACTCTTAAATTTCAACCAATTTAAAAAATAAACTATCCAATAACATGGTAATGAGTTATACAACTAAAGTTTAAGGGGCTTTTTTCATAAATAAACATTCAAAGTATTTGTTGTTTTTTTCAGCAAAAAATGGGTTTTTAGTGGGTATTTTTAAAATATCTTACATTACAATTTTTGTGTATAATTTTATATTTGAAAACATAACTTTTTTTGCTAAACAAATTTTGTTTTGAATAAAGATTTAAAAAGTTTTCAAATAAAATAAAAAAATAAATTTTTCGTTTTCAAAATTAAAATATAATCTTATATGAATGTTTTATCTAACATACTTGTATATGTAAACATTTAATTTTAGATTAACATAAAATATTAATAACTTTTATGATGCCACCCAAATAGAAAATTAAATGGGTTGATGATACTTTTCTAATGGGAAAAATAAATTGTCTTATTCCCAACAACAAATTTGCTACTACGCAAGAAATTCTTTAATACTACAACTTTCTGAGAAAATCTGAAGTTAAACTGAGTTTTATTGTAGGATGTCCAAACAAAAGTGGATCGTTATATATTATTTATTTCACTGAAAGCTACTCTTTATTATTTGTTAACTTCAAAACACTTTAATAAAGAAGGCTGCACAGAGAAGCATGTTGAACACTGTACTACCTGGAGTGTAGTGGGGATCAAACTTAAACTTGCTTATAAAGCAAGCATTCTACCGTTATACCGCTACTGCAATTCAAGTTAAAAATTGATGATTATGTTCTAAACTTTATGTTGTTAATTAAGGAGAACATAAAGTTTTTGGTAACATCAAAAAAATCTATTTTAAAGTTATAACAGTTTTTCTCGGCGCTTAATTGTTAGATTTCAGAATTTAGATGACATTAGATAACATAAGTTGTTTGATAGCATACTTATGTAAATTTAAGAATAGTATATAAGTTTTATGATATAGATTTTTGTTTTTTGCAAATTATTCTAGTTTGCCAATCTTTGATATTTATGTTATGATATTTTATGTAAATCAGTCAGCTTATCCTATTTTTTATTTTTTTAATGTTTTCTAATAAAATGATTTTTTAATAAAACTAAAAGTATGTTTTTTTTTTTCCTGTTAAAATAGATTCAGCAAGAGCTTATAGATAATATATGGCCAAGAATTCGTGTTATGGCGCGATCATCACCTGAAGATAAGTACAACCTTGTTAAAGGTATAATTGATAGTAAACTAAGCAAAGCAAGGGAAATTGTTGCTGTCACTGGTGATGGTACTAATGATGGTCCAGCTCTCAAGAAAGCAGATGTTGGGTTTGCAATGGTATTTTTAGTTTTATTTTTTTTTAAATAAAAATATTTTCTATAAAAGAGTTCAAATATTGCTCTAGTCAAAAAGAATTATTGATGAGTATGAAGTAAATAATTTTTTAAAGTTGTAAATAACATAATCATTTTTGCAAATATTACCCAATGGTTATTGCAAGAGAGTGTTAAATACATATCTGTAAATATAAGTTATTTTGAATGAAAAAATCCAATTTAAGGGTTCCTACAGGGCCTGTTTTCCTGTTTTTTTTAATTTTGGCCTGTTTTCCTGTTTTTTAGGCAGTTAAGATAAAAAAGTTTAAAATAAATATGTAAAGTTATGAGTTTTTCAATTAAAATTTACTAATTTTACTTCATGTTTAACTAAATTGTTAAAACATGTAAATGTTATAAATTTCTTGTGTTTACTTTATTTTTTGTGTTATGTTAAACATGAATATTTAAATTAAAGTAATAAGTATGTATTATGAAAGAGTTATGAAAGAAGAATAGTTTATTTTTAAAGTTTAATATTGAAGGAATCTTCTTGGCTTAACTGATCAGGATCTTTATTTAAAGTCCTTGCAATACCTAACTTTACTTATTTTAACTATACTTTTTTTGAACGTGTAACATTTCTTTTTACTGAGAGCAACTCTTGAGTGACTATTCATAGCATGCGTTTTGAGAGAACTTTTGTTCATAGCTGTCAAAAAAGAATTAAGATTTAAGAAGTTCATTATCTTATTAAATCTGGCTGCAAGTTGGTTCTCGGTTCCATCATCCTTAAATGACATCAATTAAATTATACATTATGGATAAATCTTTCCTTTATTATACAATTTTATTTATTTATTAATCCAATTGAACATCTTTCTTTATCATTAATATTTTTATATTATTTTTTAGTTCTGTAAGAAATATTGTTAAAATAATTATTTGAAGATTAAATAAAAAATCTTTTATTAAACATGAAGGTTGTGCAAAATGAAGATCTTTAATGTGAAATGCAAACAAGTTTATATATTACAACTGTACCTGAGATTCTAAAATCTTTTTAAAACAATGCAAAAATTAATGTATATAATTATTTTTCATTATTAAATATCAATTTTTCTTAATTTTTTTATAAAACTTTCAATGCAAATAAATCACATTCAAAAAAGAAAATTTCTGCAGTTTTTTTGTAATAAGGAGTTTTGTTATATAAAGAACCAAAGGAAAAATTTCAGAGCCATATCTTTTTGGCATCTCAAGATATACTTTTTTTGTACGGGGCAAATATAAAAAGTGTTACCAAATTGAATTTTCATAAAGAAGCTTTAATTTTTTAGTGTTTAGGGTATCATTTTTGAGTTCTTCTCTCTAAAAAATAGTAAGGTACAAATTTTCAGCACTATTGAGCAAGTATTTCATAAGTTAAAGCTAATTGTGTTATGTAATCAGCATTAAAAAAATGGAGATGAAAAAAATAAATCAACAAAGAGATTGGGACTGAATATCAATATCTCTGAAACCGTAAGGATTCAGACATTAAAATTTGGAGTGAAGTTTTCTTTCATTAATATGAACTTGTATTGTGAAAATCATCAAAATCTGAGATGGCATGGTGCCGAGCATAAATTGAATTGAGCTGGAATGACCCAGCAGTGTTCTAAATTAAATTGAATTATTCAAGAGTCAAAACAATTTTTAATAAACAGATATCCTTTCTAGTGTAGCCTGTTTTTGTAGGAATGTCAACAAATTGTTTTTAAAAAAGTTGGTAAATAATCTTAAAAAAAATATTGTTTATCATTATGGTCATGTCCACAGTTTTTTTTTTTTTAAATTTTCTGCAAAAAGTGTTGAAGAATAATTTGCTGTGGAATAATTATTCACTAAGCTACAAGGACAATGGGTGTTGCGACATATCTCTACTTGTCAAATAAGGAAGACATGTTAGTGAGAATAACGGAGTTTTACACCTTTTAAGAATACTTTTTGAAAGATCTACCAAATCAAAAACAGTTCAATGATAATGCAGATATTGCAACAACTGAAATGTACATTTGTATCAAGAAAGCACCAAAGTGTAAATTTTTTATTGCTTATGGTTTTAAAGGCTTCGCAGTTGTATTAGAAGTTCACAGTTGTATTAGAAGTTCACAGTTGTATTAGAAACAAAACAGCTAATAATTAAAGTCCTGTTCCTAAAGAAACAGAAACTTCTAAATGGTTTGCTCTCAAGGTTTGTTATTATAGAAAATTAAAGTTTGAAGATATGGAGGATTCCATAAAACAGCTAAGAATCTAAATAAATTCTGCCAAAAAACTTGTGGAAGAAGAGAAATAAACTATTAAAAATTTGTTTGACAAAATTGTCAAGGTTGCATTTATAGATTTCAAACAAAATCGGGACAGAAGTATGAAAGAAAACTATGTGCAGTGTTGGATATAGAAATTAGAAAGAAAAGAAAGAGTTAAAAGAATGAAAAAATGTTTAAAATTTACAAAAAAAAAGTTAATGGCAATGCAATTATGTTTTATATCTAATTTTTTTTTTGTTTACACAATTTTTTGAAGTTTGATACTATCAGTCGTTAATCGCAAAGCATTATATTTTTTTCTTCTATTAAATTATTTTTATTTGGTTTACATACATGATATATTTTTTAGTGTTTATAAAACATTTTTATGTTTTCATTTATGGTTTATAAAAATATATTTTTTATGTTTTTATAAATTTGTCTGTTTTTCCCAAAAAAATCCTATTTTCTATTAGGCTTCCATAATCTTGTTTTTTATAAAAAATTTCTTGTTTTTTACCAATAACCCTTTAGGAACCCTGCAATTTTAAATTTTGTATAAAATAAAAAAAAGTAAATGATAACCATATAAAAAAATAGATTTTTAATTTTATATACAACATGAGTAATGTTTAAGTAATAAATGCAGAAGTTAATAAACAATTTTCTTCCATTCTGACATGGTTAAGTATAATATTTTAATTCTGATCTTCTTATCTCTTTTATGAACTATATAATCTATTAAAATGATTTAAATGTTCTAAATCAAGTTTTTTAGTGTGACATCTTTTTTCCTGTGTACTCTTCATATGGATAACAAGTTGTTATTAGTATTCATACCTTTATAGCATATTTTTCATACCTTTATAGCATATTTTTCATACCTTTATAGCATATTGCATTTTCAGAAAAAGAGGAAAAAGAAATTTCTTATGCTAAACCCTCAGTCGATGTAGTGGCACTCTTTTGCAGTCGTAAACAACCAGGACTGAAGACTGACCAGGGTTGGGTTCAGGTTTGATAAAATATAGCTGGGGCCAGAGTTGGTGACCGAGACTGCATAAACATTTTAACATCCCAATGTATTTTTTTTTTTTTTTTTTTTTTTTGTTATTTAAAATTTATACTTTTTTTTTTATATATACGTATTAAAAAAAAGTAGAACTTTCTATCTTAGGGTAGGATATGTGATATACCCTTAGGAAGGTATAATTTTTTATCTTTCAAGGTAGAAAATTATACCTTTGAGGTAAAAAATTGTATGGCAAATAATTGTTTTAATATAATTTTCTGCCTTGAAAGGTAGAAAATTATACCTTACTAAGTGTAAATCACATATCCTACCCTAAAATAGAAATTTATACCTTTTTTATTTAGTGTGTATATGCATATATAAACATTATCATGGTCACCATGATCATCATAATCATCATTATCATCATCATTATTACCAAAATCATCATCATTGTTACCATTATCATCATCATCATCATTATTATCATCAAGCTTTAGCCTTTTTTCTTTCTGTTGTTTTTCGAGTGTCTTCTTCCCTTACCTAAAGCTCATTCATACCATATGTAATGCACTCTTTAAGCTTTCTTACACAAACGTTGTTCGATACAATCTTTTCTTGTCTTGTTAGAGTCCTCCTTTTCTTGTCTTGTTAGAGTCATACCAGAAATCTATCTGATCATCTTCTCCTGTGGAAAATGCCACACCATATAATTAATAAAGTTAATTTAAATAAGTAAAGATATTATATGCCAGCATCTAAATAGCAAACATAGGTTTACATCCATATATATCCATATAATGTATGCATAAATGAATCTTGGAAGCTTTTGTTTCTTCTGTAATAAAAGTTTGGAAGCTTTGATTGTTTTTCTTCAATTTTAAATCAAGCCTTATTCTACTACACATTTTTTACTATCTTGAGCAAATGCTTTATTGTACATTAATCATTTTTTTCATCTTTTTTACAAGTATCAAGCAAGAGCAAGTTTGTTTTTTCTTTTTTATATTTAAATATATAAAAAAATGTACTTAAAGTTTCATGCCTTTCGGCCTGAAACTTTAAGTACATTTTTTTATATATTTAAATATTTACAGATTTTACATTTTTTTATACATTTAAATATTTACAGAAGTAACTTATTACATATATATTAGGTTACTTTTGTAAATATTTATATATTTTCTTCACATTTTTATAAAAAAGGGAATTCAAGGAACAGAAGTAGCAAAAGAGGCATCTGATATCATTCTGACAGATGATAAGTTTACAAGCATTGTAAAAGCTGTTATGTGGGGAAGAAATGTTTATGATAGTATTTCTAAGTTTATTCAGTTTCAATGTACAGTAAATTTTGCTGCAATATGGATTTCAATAATTGGCTCAATTGTTTTATCGGTAAGCATTTTATTTTGCAATGTTGTAGTGTTTTTATATTTTTAGTTTTAGTTTTTCTGATTTCTTTCTTTATATTTTTACATTTCAATCTGAGTTTTACATTGATATTTTTATATCATTTATGTTTTTATAGTCTGAGTTGTACAATGATGTTTTTATATTATCTCTTATTGTGTAATATTTTCTTTATGAATTAATGCATTTTCGTTTTTGTTTAATTTTTTAAAGGTAAGCCCTTTAAGTGCCATGCAGTTGCTATGGATAAATTTAATTATGGATTCATTTGCCTCACTTGCTCTTGCAACTGAACATCCTACAGTTGAGCTTTTAAAACGTAAGCCATATGGACGCACTAAATCTCTTATTTCTCATTCAATGATTCGCTTTATACTTGGCCATGGTTTCTATCAACTTATCATTATTCTAATTATTACCTTTCGTGGTCATATCTTGTTTGACATTCAATATGGTTTCACTAATCCTCATATACCATCACAACATTTAACTATCTTATTCAATACATTTGTTATGTTGCAAATCTTTAATGAAATTAATGCAAGAATGGTGCATGGTGAACGTAATGTTTTCAAAAATATTTTTGAAAACAAACTTTTTAGTATCATAATCATAGGAACTGTTATTGTGCAGGTAAATATTTGTTTTATTTGTTTTGAACTGTTATTGTGCAGGTAAATATTTGTTTTATTTGTTTTGGGTTATTTACATTTTTAATTTTAATAAATTGCAATAAAAGTTTCAATAGTGATACTATGTGACAACCAGTTTCTCAGATAACTTTTTCTTCCTCAAATGTTTATATATCAATCAGATATTAACATATCTGAGTTAAGTGCTTCAAATAATAAAGAAATCAAACATGTTGTCTTTATATATGTTTGCAAATTGTATATATATTTAAATTATGTTAGCGTACTCTAATTATGTTAGCGTACAAATAAAGTGCTCAATGTTGTTAAAGAACAGAGGCTCATCAGGAAGCTTCCTGATGAATCTACAGAAGGACAAACAGACTGTCCTAAAAAAATTAGATTCTGAAATAAAGTAATAAAATTTTGTTGATGCCAAATCAACATGTTTTGCTGCAAAACAATGTAAACTATTTTGAAAATGAGGTATGACCATAACACATCTAAATTTTTGCAATAATAAAATACTAAAATTTAATGGTTTTTAAACAATTTTATGGTTTTTAAAAAATTCTGAAATACCATTATTAGTTCAAATAAATCCACTTTGCAATGACATTGCAAATGGCAGAAGCGTTTATTTAACAGTGAAAAGGGAAAAAAGAGAAAAGGAAAAACAAAAGAAATTATTTTAAAGAATAAAAAAAGATAAGTTAAAAATAAAAAAAATATTAAAAGTTTTAATCGAACTAAAAGATTAAAGAAAAAATAAAACAAGAAAATTAATAAAAAAGTAAAACAACAAATAGATTTAATAAAATAAAACAAAAACAATCAATTAAGAGGGAAGTAACAAGTTAAAAGAAAAGAAGTTCGAAAAATTTTCGAAAAAATAATTAAAAAAACTTCTTAAAGCAAAAAAAATCACTAAAAATTTTCTACGCTTTTCCGTTTCCACCAAGAATGAAAAATATAATTTATTTTATTTTGTAGAAGTTTTTGTTTTTCCTTTTACTTATGTAATTTTCATTTTCGTTTTGTAGTCTTTGTGCTTCGTTTGCGTAAAGTCTGTTATTATTTGTGCTGTTAATTTTTTGTGATGTTAGTTATTTTTTATTGTTGTTATTAATTCAGTGTTTTCTTTTTTTTTTTTTTTTCTTTATCTTTTTATTTCCTTTATCTTTTTTTTTTTATTTAATTTATTATAGATTTATCTTTTTTTTTTATATAATTGATTTAGTCTACGCTTGCTTTTATTTATTAATAAAGCTGTTTAATTTTTTGTTTGTTTGTTTATTTTATTTAGGTGTCATTCCAATGACTAGTTTTTAACTATATGAGTGACACCTAAACTAATTTTGTAAAATTATAAAAAGTTTTAATTTTTAATTTTTGGTTAAATAAATGGATCTAATTAAATCATCACATGTAAATGCTCTAAATCTTGTTTAAAAATTAAATGACCTTGAAGTTAATTTATTGTACTTAGTTCAAAACAAATAAAGTCTTGTTTTTAATGAAAACCACAACTACTGTTCTCAATATATGAATCTAATGGTTTTATCAAAACTATGTATTGGTAATTTGTGGTTAAGACACCTCATAGTTGTTCTTTAGAATTTCATAGTTTCTTTAAAGTATAAATAAAGTTCCCCTCAAGTAGTTAGTATTAATGAAATATTTATAAAGTATTTTTTAATGTATAAGCAACAAGTTTAATTTTGTAGATAAACAAAACATGTTATACACAACAAACAAAAAATAATTTTTTCAAATACTTCTTACAAAACTACATATTATTCTTTTAAGATCCTAACAAATATTTCTTTTAAGATCCTAACAAATATTTCTTTTAAGATCCTAACAAATATTTCTTTTAAGATCCTAACAAATATTTCTTTTAAGATCCTAACAAATATTTCTTTTAAGATCCTAACAAATATTTCTTTTAAGATCCTAACAAATATTTCTTACAAAACTTATTTTAAGATCCTAACAAATATTTCTTTTAAGATCCTAACAAATATTTCTTTTAAGATCCTAACAAATATTTCTTTTAAGATCCTAACAAATATTTCTTTTAAGATCCTAACAAATATTTCTTACAAAACTTATTTTAAGATCCTAACAAATATTTCTTACAAAACTTATTTTAAGATCCTAACAAATATTTCTTACAAAACTTATTTTAAGATCCTAACAAATATTTCTTACAAAACTTATTTTAAGATCCTAACAAATATTTCTTACAAAACTTATTTTAAGATCCTAACAAATATTTCTTACAAAACTTATTTTAGATCCTAACAAATATTTCTTACAAAACATATTTTAAGATCCTAACAAATATTTCTTACAAAACTTATTTTAAGATCCTAACAAATATTTCTTACAAAACTTATTTTAGATCCTAACAAATATTTCTTACAAAACTTATTTTAAGATCCTAACAAATATTTCTTACAAAACTTATTTTAAGATCCTAACAAATATTTCTTACAAAACTTATTTTAAGATCCTAACAAATATTTCTTACAAAACTTATTTTAGATCCTAACAAATATTTCTTACAAAACTTATTTTAAGATCCTAACAAATATTTCTTACAAAACTTATTTTAAGATCCTAACAAATATTTCTTACAAAACTTATTTTAAGATCCTAACAAATATTTCTTACAAAACTTATTTTAAGATCCTAACAAATATTTCTTACAAAACTTATTTTAAGATCCTAACAAATATTTCTTACAAAACTTATTTTAGATCCTAACAAATATTTCTTACAAAACTTATTTTAAGATCCTAACAAATATTTCTTACAAAACTTATTTTAAGATCCTAACAAATATTTCTTACAAAACTTATTTTAAGATCCTAACAAATATTTCTTACAAAACTTATTTTAAGATCCTAACAAATATTTCTTACAAAACTTATTTTAAGATCCTAACAAATATTTCTTACAAAACTTATTTTAAGATCCTAACAAATATTTCTTACAAAACTTATTTTAAGATCCGAACAAATATTTCTTACAAAACTTATTTTAAGATCCTAACAAATATTTCTTACAAAACTTATTTTAAGATCCTAACAAATATTTCTTACAAAACTTATTTTAAGATCCTAACAAATATTTCTTACAAAACTTATTTTAAGATCCTAACAAATATTTCTTACAAAACTTATTTTAAGATCCTAACAAATATTTCTTACAAAACTTATTTTAAGATCCTAACAAATATTTCTTACAAAACTACTTAGTATTTATAAATATTTCAATCTAAACCAAACAAATATTCATTTTTAATAAAAGTTGAAATATTTTTTTTTTAACTAAAGTAACTAATGTAACCATTTTGGTTTTTAACCAAAGTTAAATATATATATTAAACTGTGTAAAAAAAAGAAAGTTTGAAAAAACAGTAAGGTTGGTTTCATCTTTTTAAAAATTAAAATATATTAAATAATATATAAATGTATTGAAATAATAATTACTTTTTTGTTTTTACTGATAAAATTATTTGTCTCAAACTAAAGCACTACAAACTTAGAAACGTCAACTTGAGCCAGTTTGTCATTTATCATTTTGTGTTGCTTGTTGTTCGCCGTTGTTCTTTATACATATGTGTCCCTTGTTGTTTGTCATTGTTTTTTATATATAAGTGTTATATCATTGTTCTTTATATATGTATTGTATTGCTTGTCGTTTGTCATTGATTTTTATACATAAGTGTTATGTCACTTGTCATTGTTCTTTATATTCCATATTAAGGTTCTAGTGCATAATAACCAATAATTAATGTTAGCATTGCATTTTTCCTGTACACAGGTTATAACAGGAATTAAAATATTTTTAAAAATCACTGTTATTGTAACAGAAGAACAGTTTTTCTGCCTAGAATTATTATAATGGTAGACAACATGTTAATAATGGTAAGAAATTAATTTAAATAGTAGATGTAGGAGATCAAGGTATCCCCAGACTTTTTATTGCGCATTTGCAAATGCAAAAGTTTAAAAGGACATATATAAAGGACATAGATTTTAAAGACTTAAAGCCACTGGCTAACATGGAGACTGCAAGCTTCGAGTAAAATAATAAAGTTTTTCTTGTTAAACTTTTATTATTTTGTTTTACTCAAAAAAATTCAGCCCAAGCATTTTTTTATCATTCTTTTTAATATGAACACAACTTGTCTCGACACTTTGGGATCTCTTTAAGGTGTTTATTAATAGCCACCTTTAAAAAAAATTTATTTTCATTTCATCTATAAATGATTTCAAATGTTATAAAAAATATTATAGGGTTTCTTAATATATCAAGCATTATTCTGATGTAATATTTAGATATAATAATATTTTTTGTAACTGGAAAACATGCATTTTTACCATGTTTAGGGGATTTTCTCAGATTAATTCCTTGTTCAATCAGCCGAAAACAAGTAATTTATACTGCCACATCAAGAATTACTAAAACAATAAATTTATTTCTATGTAGTCTCTTATTTTCGTGTAGTGGTGAGGACAGGACCAAGGTGAGGTGAGGACAGGACCGACGGAAAAAAAGTAAAACAGTTAAATTATTTAACAATAATATAATAATTAATATATTTTAAAGCTCAATTATTTATAAAAATTTTTAAATTTTAAAAATAAAAGTAAAAGTAAAATGCAAATTAAAAAAATATTAGTTGTACCCTCATAGGTTGTAATGACTTTTTAAAAAAAGTTAGTTATTAGAGACATAATTTTTTAGTACCTATACTGTTACTTTTTAAATTAATTGATAATATTGAGTGCACAATAAAAAAAGAGTTTTCTAAAAGTTACACAAAGAAGCCTTTTTTTATATTTTAGAACACTGTTAAAAATGTATAACAAAAACAAATGAACTGCAAAAGAGAAAGAAAACTCAATTTAATATGTGAAACATATTGAAATAATTTTTAATTTTGGAACTGAGAGACTGATATTGCTACATTAACTATATACAACATATTCTGTGCTATACAAAACCAGTCATGTAAGAAAGGCCAGCATTTACCTGATCACTAATTATCTTTTATTAATTATCACATATAAGTAATATCATCTTTCATCAGGTCAATTGTGCAATGACCTGAGTATATGGTAGAGCAATGACAACCAGTTTCTTCAATGAATTTAAGTTTACTAAGTAATTTCAAATGTTGAAGACTAAAACTGTTTTTTGCTTGTTCTGCTGATATAACATAATTATTATCATTTAGTATCTACATATAAGTAAATATTTCATAATATTTAATAAAATTGGATTGAATAGAGTAATAGAATAATTGATAAAGTGATTGAGTTGTAAAAAATTGTTAAAACAGCAATTGTCGAAGAAAAATTTTTTATGTAATCAATAAAAAATAACCTTAAAGGATGCTTACCTGAAACTACCTGTTGTTTTTCTTTTGTCATTTCAAAAAAAATACAAATAAAATGGAACAAGTTCTGGCATCGAGATGAAACTTCAAGTTCCATAAGTTGTTTATTTTTTCATTTTAGTTTTGATATATATATATATATATATATATATATATATATATATATATATATATATGTATATATTAGTAGAAAATCACTAAACTAAATTTTTTTCCATTTGACACTGTGTTTCATCAACAAAGATTCATCAGAAATCCTGATTTCTGATGAATCTTTGTAGAATACTCTTTAAAGTTGTTTATATATATATATATATATATATATATATATATATATATATATATATATATATATATATATATATATATATATATATATGAAAATTTTTAATTGTATTCTACAAATTTTTTTTACTCTGATTTACTCCAAGGCTGCAAGCTCTTACTGAAAGAAAAAAAAGAATAGAGTTATAGAGCAGGGAAATGATTGATATTAAACTTGAAAAGGTGTAGGTTGTATGAGTCAAGAAAACATGAAGACAGGAGAGTGTTTCAAAGGTTTGAAGTGTGGGAAAAAAAAACTAGACTAATAAAAGTTTTTAGAGCAAATGAGTAAGACAATCAGACTTTGCTGAATGATGATTCAAGCGAGAATGAGTTTTAATTGTTGCAACTAGAACTCTTTTTTTTTGTTGTTTCTTTGAACAGGTCTTTTGAGCAGCAACCTTGATAGTATTTTTAGAAAAGAGAAAGAGATGCGGCTTTATGTTGATGGGAAATAGACTCAAGCTCAGCAGATAGAGTGAGTCCAGCTACATTTATAATGCATTTTTGAACCTTGTCTAGAAGAGAAAGAGTATCATTAGAAATAGAGTACTCGAAAGAACAGGGCAATAATAAATTAGTAGAAAATCACTTATCAAACTTTTTTTCATTTTACACTGTGTTTCATTGATTAAGACTCATCAGAAATCTGATGAGACATTTCCTTGGTTTTTTTTTTGCCTGATCTTCTTTTAGTTTTAAGCCTATTTTTTTGTATAAGTGAAGTTGTAAAAGTCCATTTTGGTAAAAATGTAAGAGTCCACTCTTGTTATTTTATTATCAATAAGATCCTTAATAACTTTATTTAATGACTCTGACACATTATTGTTAACTCTAAAGTTTGGGTACTTTATCCCTTCTTCTGCTAAAACAAGGTTTTTGAATCTTTAACTAGCAAACACTTAATTTCTTATCTTGAATTTAATAACTTTCTTTCCGATCATCAATATGGATTTCGATCTTCTCGTTCTACAACTGATTTGCTAACAGTAATAACTGATAGGTTTTATCATGCATTAGATAAAGGTTAAGGAGAGGTTAAAACCATCGCTCTTGACATTTCTAAAGCTTTTGATGAAGTTTTGTATGGTGGTCTTCTCCATAAGCTTTCTTCTTATGGTGTATCTGACAACATCTTTAAGAATATTGAATCCCTTTTTTTCTAATTGTAATATAAACATTGTCCTCGATAGACAGCACTCCTCTTCTTATTCTGTAACTTCAGGGGCTCCTTAAGGTTCAATTCTTGGCCCTATACTCTTTTTAATTTACATTAGCAATCTTCCAAATATTGTCACATCGAAGGTGGCATTGTTTGCTGATGATACTACCATTTATTCTTGTCATGATAAGAAGCCAACACTCTCTGATTTCTTGGAGGGGGGATTTGAGCTTGAAAAGGATCTCACTTCTGCTACAGCATTGGGCTCACAGTGGCTGGTGAACTTTAATTCAGATAAAACTCAATTTTTTCAGCCAATCGTTATCGCAATAATTTATATCTTATATTTATGAACGGTAATGTACTTGAGTCATCTACCCTTCTTGGAAGCCATATATCAAATCCATTACAAAATTAGCATCTGCTAAGGTTACATCTCTTTATCGAGCTCGACACTCTCTTATTCCAGATTTTATTATTTTTCTCTATAAATCTCAAATCCATCCTTGTATGGAATACTGTTGCCATATCTGGGGTGGATCTTCAATGATGCCCTTTTTCTTTTAGACAAGGTGCAAAAATGCATTATAAACATAGTTGGATTTCCTCTTGCAGCCAACCTCCAATCATTATCACATCATCGTAATGCTGCTTCTCTTTCTCTTTTCTACAAATACTTTAATGGGCACTGCTCTAAAGAGCTAGCGCCTCTTGTGCCATCTACTAAAATTCATTCTTGTGTTACTCGTCATTCAATTAAGTCTCATCCTTTTTCTGTGACTGTGTTCTGTAACTGACTAAGTGCTCCAAAAACTCTTATTTGTCTAGTTTTTTTTTCCTCGAACATCAGCTCTTTGGAATTCGCTTCCTTCATCTTGCTTTCCTGATTCATATAATTTGCAATCCTTTAAGTCGTCTGTCAATTGTTATCTTGCTCTACAATCTTCATCTCTTCTCTTCCCATAACTTCCAACTTTAATTAGTGTTTGCTTGCAACCTTGTTGGAAGGGAAGACGTTTAAAACAAAAAAAATAAATGCAGAAGCTTGAGAAATAGCATCAGAGTCCATGTATTAGATGTAGTTTTTTTGAAATTTTGATCATTCCAAGGCTTAATATTTGCTTTCGATTGACTTTGATATCTTGATTCATATTCAAATATAGATTTTGATCGAAGAATGTATTTCATAGCTTTTATAGCTTCATCATACTTTGATGATGAAAATTTACTATTCTTTCTAACCCATTTCTTGACATTTTGCAATAGGTGGTTTCAACATACAAAACTTTTTGTGTTATCAAAATACTGAGAGCCTTCAAACTCACTCGTGAGAAATGGGACTTCTCATGAGAAACGAGAAATAGAAATTTCTCGCGAGAAGTAGAACGAGACTTAAATATTATATTATTTTCCATATTAAAAACTATTATAATTTACAAAATGCTTAATAATTTGTTTTTTTAATTAATTAATATTTTGACTCCGTGATTTTAATAAATCTAATTAAAAATTTAATTTGTTTTTGACAAAAACAAATTAAATTTGTAATTAGATTTTTTAATAAGATTTAAAAAAAAAATCTAATTAAAAAGTTTTAATTAGATTTTAAATATTTTTAATTAGATTTTAAATACAAAAACTTTTTGTATAAAATGGTGCACTTTCGACTTAATTTCATTAGTTTACTAGTGGAATTCAACTTGACACATGTTGTTCATATTAAAAAGAAATATTCTTGCCTCATTTCAACGATCAAAAATGTCACCAAGAAAAAACAAAATCTGGAGATATTTTCAAAAAACAAGTGACGGTGCTGAATGCAAGGCGTGCAAAAAGTCTTTGAAAACAAAAGATGGAAACACAAGCGGACTTCATCGTCACCTCGAAAAAAAACACAGCCAAGATTACATTGAGTATTCTGAAAAAACTGCGACTCTCTTCTTCCTCCTCCTATAAAGAAACAACGAACCATGGTCAAAATGCTTGAAACAAAGTCCAAATATAACAAAGACAATTCCATTCAAAAACAGTTTGACTCTGCAATGCTGGATTACTTTTGCACTGATCTGGCATCCTTTTCAGCAGTCGAAGGAAGAGGTTTCAATAGATTGTTTGACATCGCAAACCCTAAACTGAGCCTTCATTACAGAACAACATATTCAAGAAAGCTTTCAATTCGGTCAAGAGAAGTTCAAGCTGGAATGAAGAGCATAATAACGGAGATTACGCCAAATCTAAAAAGTGCTGCATTTACTTCTGACCTTTGGACTTCTAGAGCTCAGGATAGCTACATCTCTTGGACTTTTCATGCTATTGACGAAAATTGGAGACTACATTACTGAACACCCCATTTCCAACAGTTCCCAGGCAGACACACAGGTATCTTAATTGAAGGAAAGCTGGATTCTTTCTTAGAAGAACTAAATTTGCCTGCTGATTTGCCAATGTACTGCGTGAACGACCAGGCAAGAAATATGAAACTTGCAGTCAAATTGTCATAGCGCCTTGACCAACACTTGTGCAACAATCTTATTTTGCAATGTGCAGTTTGAGACTCATTTGCAATGACTGCTGGAATGGATGATGCGTTGCAAACATGCAAAGATTTGGCTTCTTTAACTCACCAGTCAACAGTTGCAGCTGAGTTGCTTGAATCAGAATCAGACGCTCAAGGAATCAATTTTAGACAGTTACGCCAATCTGTTGACACAAGATGGAATAGTGAACTGAATTGCATGGCTTCTGTCCTACATCTAAAGAGTGCAATTATCAGCTTATGTGCAAATGAAGATATTTTTTCTTCAAAGACCATCTGTGCATCACAGTGGAAATCAATCAAGGGAGCGGTAGAAATTTTGGCACCACTTAAAGAAGCTACAGAAACGTGGTCGGCTGAGTCTCATCCAACAATTAACACTGTCGCCGATTCTCTTTATTTAATCCATGACAAAATTGATCAATTTATTGAGACGGATGAAAAAAAATGATTACGGTGTCTCATATGCAAAAAACTTGAAAAGCTGCATTGAGAAAAGATTTCCTCTTTGTCACACTGGAAACTTATTGAGTGCTGCAGCAAACTACTTAAATCCTGCTTTAAAGGGACTTCACTTGAAGCTCTTCAAAAAATTTCAAACAACAAAAGAATGGTTAGCCTCATATGTTAAGGGTAATGTTGATTGCCAACCTGTTGACAGAGTCTTTTCAGCAGATTTGTCCCCTAATTCAAAACTGAAGCGCAAGTTAAACGTCAGACTTGAAACACAAGAGCTAACATCTGAACTGAATCCTATTTTGAGCGAAATGTGCCAGTATGAATATCTCCCTGATGCCAAAAAAGTCTTTCCGATTCTTGATTGGTGGAAATTGCATTCAAATACATTGCTAGAACTCTCTTTATTAGCTAGACAAATTTTAGCTATTCCAGCAAGTTCAACAAAATCAGAGAGAGTTTTAAGCTCAGGTGGAAATGTAGTCCGATCATCCAGACACAACTTACACCCAGAAAAAGTAGAACAAATCATCTTAATCAGAGAAAACATTGTCTTGTTGGAAAAGTTTGGCAAAAAAATTCTGAATTAATATTTGAAAAAGTTGTTTACATTTGACAAATGTCATTTGTGTCTATTTGTCAAAACCATGTTTTCATTTTTTTTTTTTACTTGGACTTTAATAAATTTGTTTTCAAAAATTGTTAAATTTCTCGTCTCGTTTTCGGTCTCACGAGAAGTACTAACTTCTCGTCTCGGTTTGAAAAAACCTAGTCTCACTCATGGTTAGTCGCTTTAGTTTATTATTTGCTGTATTTCTTATTAAAGATCTTGAATGTGTAACAATTTTTTTGTTTTTAATGTGTAATATTTTATTTTTTGACTTATAATGGGGAACTTCATTATTTCCTTTTGATGCTCAAAGATTCTTGATTCCGCATAGACTATTGATGTATTTAAAAGTTTTCCTTCCAGTTTTAACAAAGTATTAAACTTTATATACAAAATCCCTTTTTTTTTCTAAACAGTAACGAATTCTCCTTTTACAAGACAGTTTTACTATAATAATTTAATTGGGACTTTCATAGGTTTAATACACACGTGCGCGCGCACGCACACACACATAAGTATAGTTTTACTATAAAAGTTTAATTAGGACTTTCATATTCTTTTATAGACAGCAACTCCCAAAACTCAAAGCTTCTCCCAATGCTTGCATTCCTTGTCAATTTTCTAAACATAAATAACAAAAATAAAAAACAAATTAGTAAACTTATTAAGACTTTAATGAAGTTTCTTCAACAAACTTTATTGAAGTTTGTTACTAAACTAGTTACTCTATATTTACTGTCAATAAAATAGATATGTTTAGCCATCGTTTCAGCTAATTTAAGGAAAAAAGGCTGTTTAATCTTAAATAAGTGCAAAAAGTACTTGAAATTTGTCAAACTGATGGATTAACCATACTATTAAAACAGGCATATTTCAAAGATTACTTTATATGAAAGTAAAATTTAAATTAAAAAACTACTTAAAAACTTTAAAAAAAAGTTCTTTAATCTCTAATTTTTGTGATAAAAGTTAGGATATTAAAGTTTAATGTCTTAATATTTGTTAACTAACACCCATTTAAAAAACACATATTAATCTTTAATCTGTGTTAGCTAACTCAAAATAAAGAAATAAATAAAAAAAATAACAACAAAAGTTTTACTATTTCCTCGTGCTGTGATAACAGACTTTCTTCTTATTGTGCAACTTCCACTAAACTTACTTAATTGTTGCAAGTCACTCTTATTTTAGTATACGAAACACAGTTGATATAGCAATAGAAAATTTATTGCTACATTATTTTTTTTAATTTCACATGTTTTGAATTTTATAATAAAATTCAAAGCATTAAATGCAGGGGTTGACTACCGATTTTTCATTGCTTCCATTCCGTTGTTTATTCTGTTACTCAGTCGGTTTCTCGGCGTTTCGGCTTTTTAGAACTCGGCTTTTTAGAAACTCATTAAATGATGAAACTCGCCACGCAAATGTGCAAATTTTGCTCTTTTGCGTGGCGAGTTTCTTTGCAATTTAATTTTTGGTTCAATTAAAGGCTCTGCGAGGGAAAACTTTTAATCTTTTTTTTGTTTGTTTGTATTAATTAAATTTAGCGTTGCGTAATTTACGGACGATCCCTAAAAAAAATTGTTTTTTAGATATTTCTTGTTGAGCTTGGTGGTAGCGCTCTAGCTGTTCATCCTTTAAATATTGATCAATGGTTTTGGTGCATATTTCTTGGTTTTAGTGAACTTTTATGGGGACAAGTAATAATAACTATGCCGAAAGTTGCCAAAAGATTTTTTCGTAATTTATTTCGATAGGAAGTTTAAAAAAATTTTAATAGGGTATTTTTGAATGAATTGTTTTTCTTTTTTTCACAGTTTTTTTATTTATTTATTTTTTATTTCAGTTATTTATAATTTATAAAATTAAAATTACGATGACGCAATTTTATTTGAAGTTTATTTCTATCATTTTACCTACAAATTTTTATTACACAGTTTTAGAGTTGTTGTTTTTATATATATATAATTTTTTATGTTTTTATTTCTTTTGTCATAAGTTGCTTTAGTAATTATTTTAAACGAATTATTAATTTTTTTTTTATAAAAAACTTAAAATTTACTAACTATTTAAAAAAATTGAATTTTTTTTTTGCTCAATATTTGAAATTATATATAAGTTCATTAAATAAACGAAAAAATGTTTGTAAAATGAAATGTCAAAATAAAAGTGAGAAAAATCTTCAAAAACATTAATATGTAGTTTCATAGCTTGCGAAATGCACAAATCAAAGTTTTTTTAAATAAAAATTTAAAACTTTAGTTAAATCTATTTAAGTTTTCTGATGTTTTGAAGCACGTTGAATAATAATTTTGAAGATAAACCTGTTTACAAAACTTTATTTTTGCATATTTTCTCGTTTAGTTCGAAATAATATAATAGTAATTTTTTTACTTTATTTATGTTCTCTTTCTTTAAACTTGAATGATTTTTTCGTGTTTTTCTTTTTATCCATTTATTCAACTATAAATCTAAAAACTACGAATTCGATTATAATTTACAAAATTAGTTCGGTGTCACTCATATAGTTAAAAACTAATCAATGGAGTAATACCTTTACAAAATAAACAAATAAAATAATAAAATATCAAGACAAGGAAATAAAGAGAAAAAACTAGTGGAAGATGGGAAGGAGTGAGCCACGGGTAGGAGTGAATCATCGATCCCTTAGCTAAAACGAGCCAAGAAAATGGCTCCAAAATTTTACCACAAAACGATTACCAAGTAATCATTGGGGAAATGTTGAGACAATCCAATTTTTACAGTATTTTACTGTTTGCCTTAGCGGTTTATTCCACTTTTTTCAGTCCTAAAGTAAATTTTTGGTACTTTTTAAAAGTTCTTTAATAAACACATTTGCTATTTCAAGACATCAGATAGTTATAGAAAAACAACTAATAAACAATTTAGTATCTATAACAAATTGTTTTTTATTTATAAACCACGTACTTTTTGTACATTTAACACTTTAATCCAGTTGCACAGCTTGGGGAGGAACGAGCTATTACTTCATGGGTAGGATTCAACTGCGGCTCACTTGTACTTAATGTAAGTTTTACGTTAAAAAAAGTGTTGTCTTTTGCGTAAAAACATCAAGTTTGACTTGAAGTATTTCAAATGTTACAATGTCTCAAGTGTAAAGAAGAACTACTTTAAAAGCAAAAACTTCCGGTAAAGGTGAAAGAAGCATTAATTTTAATCCAAAAAGGAAAAAGTATTAAAAAAACAGCAAAAACTTTCAACATTCCATATGCAACGCTTAGATTTAACGCTAATACATAACGCTCTAGATTTTTTAACCTTGAGGGAAGTGGAACTGTGCAGAACCTACAAAAAGTATGGTAATTTTCAATAAATTGTCTATTTTTATTAGTTTGATTTTTTTTTTTTTAAACTTGCAAAGAAAGGAGTTAAAGATTTCTCGGACTTGCATGTTATGAATCACTTTATAAGATTTTCATCGAGCCCTAAAAAAATCCATCGTTACTAAAATACGACAACTGCGAAACTCACTTATCCATAGCAGTATTAAATAAAGCAAAGGAGCATGGAGTGACCATTTTGACATTATCACCTCATTCCACACACAAGTTACAGCCTCTTGATGTGAGTGTTATTGGACTATTTAAAACTACATATAGTGCAGCAATTGATTCATGGATGCTCCACAATCTTTGAAAATTTAAACATATTGCGTTCTCTACTTCTTTTTGATTCAAATAAATCAGTCGATAGTAATGTTGTCATGCTTGGTTCGTCTATATCATCAGATTCTTTTATCAGCCCTAAATAATTTAGAGGTTTTCCTAAAGCTGAAAAAAAGAATTGTAAAAGAAAGAAAAGAAGGAAAGGTCAATCTATGAATGCCACAGACACTTCTGAGAGAGATCAGATTGAGAAAAAAGTGAAGTCAAAATTACCAAAGAAATACAAGCCAGTTTACAGAATAGTAATAAAAAAAACACCTGAGCATTTGGAGATCTCAGTTGGGAAAGGTTTAATAATTCTAGAAGATTACTTAATCTGTTTAAGACAATACCTAACTTTAATTTTCAAGTAAATAAAGCTAATGACTCACTCCTATCCGTTCCTTGGTTCACTCTTACCCGTGTTTGGGTAGGAGTGAACACCTGCATTATTTTTTATGTCTATAAAAATCTGAAAATATTTTGATATTTCTGTTAGAAACTCAATACACCAAGCTAATTTAGGCTCCTCATCCTATTTTTTTCTTTTTTGGTTTCTTCGTTATAACCGTTTAAAAAAAAGCGGCTCACTCCTACCCATCCTCCCCTACAATAAAACAAGTAATAGAAACAACAATATTTTCAAAAATCGGAATCAGAACGGAAATATTAAAGTAGTAAAGTTTAGTAAGTATATCTTCTACAAAACTAAACTAAAAAAGGTAAAGTATATCATCTGCAAAAAACGAAAAAAAAAGAGAGAATGAACTGGTGAGATAAGGTAAGTGACAACATATGTACGACAACGTACAAACATAAGTTCAGAGGGATAGAGTGTAAATAAAAAATTTCTGTAGGCAAATATAAATAAGTAAAATATATGCAAACTTTGAAAAATGCAAAATAATACAGAGGGACAACGGAACACCATAAAACATTGTCGTTGTAAAAGCATCTTAAGAGTTGTGACAATCATTTTTATATGGTGAAACACTTACTACTAGAGCTTTGACAGAATATTATATTATTTGACATCAATAGGCCTGCTATGTTATTTGACATCAATAGGCCTGCTATGTTATTTGACATCAATAGGCCTGCTATGTTATTTGACATCAAATAGGCCTGCAAAAAAAAAACTATGTACACTAAAAGTAAAAAAGAAAAATGTTCAGCAATGTTTCAATTATTGAGAAAAAATAAAAACTATTTAAATTTTCAATTATGTTTAACTACTATTTAAATTTTTAATTATATTCAATTATGAAAAAGTAACTTATTAGTTTTTAGAGTTACTAAGTTTTAAGGTATGTTGTTCAATGTGTTAATTGCTAAGTAATATGTTGTAAACTACATTATATAGGTTCTTTACTTCATTAAACAAAATCATGAAAAAAACAAATTAATACTAAAAATAGGAACGACTGAATAAATGAATAAATTGCTTTTAATTTTGTGCCAATTTAACTAATGCCAATTTGGTTTTAAAAAAAAACAATTTAATATAACACGCTATACTCATACATCTCAAAATCTTTTAAAAAATTTCACATAAGGAGTATTTATTGACTTATCTAAAGCTTTTGATATTGTCAGCCATCAAACTCTTATACAAAGTTATCATCATATAGAATAAAAGATAACACCCTCAGTTAGTTTAAAAGCTATCTTACAAATTAAAAGCAATATGTTTAAAATAAAGAATCCTCGTCTCAAGTATTAATGAGTATAACGTGTGGTGTTCCACAAAGCTCCATACTTGGACCTCTTTTCTTTATAATATATTTAAACAATCTCCATAAAACTTCAAGCCTAACCAAAATAGTATTTGCAGACGACACAAATTTATTACTACCTCACAAAAATATTCTTTTTAATAATATGACAAAAGAATTGAAAAAAGTTTCATATTGGTTCAAAATAAATAGGTTATCTTTTACCACTGCTAAAACTAAATGGACACTTTTTTATCCACTCTATAAAAACATAGAACACATCTGTTACCTGAACTCTGTAGGACCAAATCTTGAAAAAAACATTCCTATAGCAAACAGCTTAATGGTTGATCTATGTTTCCCTCTAAACTCTTACTTGAACTCTTTTGAATTATCTTTTGAAGAGTTTGAAATTGCATTTAAAATGTTGAAATCTAACAAAGCAGTAGGCCCTGATGGTATTAACGGCAACATTATTATAAGTTCATTTGATGTTTTAAAAGATATACTCTTTAAGATTTTTTTGATATTAATTAAACAGGGAATTTTTCCACAAGCTCTAAAATTAGCAAAAGTCATACCAATATTAAAAGGTGGTGACGTTGAGAATATAAGTAACTATCGTCCAATTTCACTATTTTCTGTATTCTCTAAAGTTGTAGAAAGAATTTTGAACAATAAAATTTATAATCATCTTACTATAAATAATTTATTATACAGCAATCAATATGGATTCCAAAAAAACAATTCCACTGAACATGCCATTTTACAATTTACAAGAAATATATCTGATTTGAAAATTCTCAATTTACTTTAGGTGTTTTCATTGACTTGGCAAAAGCTTTTGATACTATTGATCACAAAATTCTTTTTAAAAAGTTGGGGTGGTATGGAATTACTGGAAATATATTAATTTGGCTTAAAAGTTACCTAAATAATCGGAAACAATTTGTTTATGCAGATGATAACGTATCATCTAATTTGTTAAGTATTTCATGTGGAGTTCCTCAAGGATCCATATTAGGACCCCTCCTTTTTCTAATATATATTAATGATGTACCAAAAGCTTCTAACCTAATGACAATTATGTTTGCTGATGATTCTAACTTATTTCTTTCTCATAAAAACATTTTTTCACTTTTTAGCAACATGAACATTGAACTAGCCAAAATTTCCGAATGATTTAGATTAAACAAACTATCATTAATTGATAAAACTAAATGGATTCTTTTTCATCTTTATGGTAAAAAGTACCAGCTGCCTAGCAACTTACCCTTTCTTTTTATCGATAACATAATTATTAAAAGAGTTCTAGTGACAAGATTTTTAGGTGTATATATCGATGAAAATCTTAATTAGAAAAGCCACATTGCTAACTTGTGCAATAGCACTTATAAAAGCAAACTTAAACCTCTCTATCGGCAACAGAAACATGTAGCACGCCTTATAAATTTCAAGGACTGTTTTGCTCTCGCCAAGCCTCTGTTATATGATATGAAAGCACTCAATATATATGAGTTAAATGTTATTAATATTCTTTGTTTTATGTATAAATTCAAGACCCACCTATCACCGGTTTCTTTTCGTAACTTGTATTTACAAAGAGATAGAAACAAATATATTTTAAGGAACGATAATTTAATTCGACAACCATTTTCTCAAACTAATTTTGGAAAATTTTTTATTTCATTTCGCGGACCATTTTTATGGAATAGTATAGTTCTAAATACTTCTAAAGATTTATCTCAAGAATGTAATTTTGATTCTTTTAAACAAAATCCTAAAAAACTCATTTTTTCAACTGATAATATACTTATCTACTTTTAAATTTTAAAATTTTTTGAAAATCCCTTATCTATATTAGTATATGTATATATTTAATGTATATTCTTTTTTATTAATGAAAACTTAACTAAGAAACATTAGATTAATATTATCTCTTCGAGAGTTTCCAAATGCATCGGTATTCTATATAAAGCTAGAAACATACTAAATAAACCGCACTTAACTATACTATTAATTTGTTGACTGTCATATAAACTATGCAAATATTATATGGAAAAGCACTCAAAGGCCAAAATCTAAAACTCTTTTTAATCATCAGTAACACGCAGCTCGCATAATAAACTTTATAAATCGTCTTACTCACTCTGCGCCACGGTGGCCTATAACTCTAAATTATAGATAATGATGTTTTTGATTTTCAACCGACAATTTTTGATTTTTATATTTAAACCTATTTAAAACATGTACAACTAATTTTCTAAACTCCTAATTAGTAGATCTACAGTATAACCTACACTATTTTCAATTTTATAACTACGCCTTTCCGGTATGTATTTTGTATATTTTGTTGTTGATTTGAATACGAGCCAAATTTGATCAGCTTTGGCGCAGTGGTTGAAGTGTTGTCTTCAGAATCGGGAGGTATAAGGTTCGATGAATGCTTAAAAAACTTATTGATGGTTAATTTAAATTTAAAAAAATATTAAAAACACAGACCAGATAATCGGTTTAGAACTTTTTTTTTTTTCAAATCGGTTGAAAATAGAAATCTATAAAATAGGTCGAAAAATAAAGCGGTCAAAAACGAAAACGTCATAATTCGGTTAAAAATAAAAAAGACTATAATCGATTAAAAACAATTTAGGCCTCAGTAGGTTATCTGAAAACTAGTTCCACTTTTTAGAAGATGTTCTTTTTGTAGAACAACTTAGTAGGTCGAGAATTTTGTTGGTCTAACTATTTGACACGTGCGCTGCATCTTAAAGAAATAAAAGCTTTGAATGTGTATCAACTTAATATCTTTATTATTTTATGCTTTATGTTAAAGTGTAAAGAAAATGTAATCTCACAGGTATTTCAATTTTTTTTTGTTTATAGGCGAAAAACAAATATAATTTACAAATTGATAACAGGTGTTATCACATATGGATTTTAACATATCCGATTTTAAATGCCTATTTTAAACTAAAATTCAATCATATAAAATATGTCTCAGAATTTATCATCTTTTTTTCATTATTTCAGTTAGAGTGTTTCCTCTAATCTTAAAAGTTGTTGCTGAAATCTTAGTTCTTGAACATTTTACTATTTAACTATTAATGAATTGTTATTTATTTTACTTTTAATTAAATTGTTTTTATAATATACATATATAAAACGGTTTTTTTAAATTAAGTACTCTTTTATTTTGAATTTTTTGTTCTTTATTTAAATATTACTTTATTACAAATTGTTATAAATTTTATTTTCATATTTTTCAATAAATACTTTGTATAATATACGTATATACTATATACGTATATTATACAAAGTATTTATTGAAAACTATATACTATATAGTGTGGCTCTTGTCAATACGTGCTCTTTAATTAATTTATTTATTTTTTGTTTTTCTTTTTTACTTTTCTTTCAGTTTTTCTTGTTTACTTGATTATTACTCTTAACATGAATATTGTTCTTGAAGTATTTCTTAAACTAATTGTTATTTATTTTTACATTTATATTTTTTAATAAATAGTTTGTAAAGTATAAATATATTATACGGCTATTGTAAATACGTACGATTGGGGCTCGGTGATAAGACAAAATAATGTCTTCTACTTGCCCCGCCAGTGTTTTTATTTATAAACTTTTAAATTGTAAAATGTTATTAAACGGTGAAATAAATAAATAAAAAATAACGATCTCAATGCTCCTCTTTGCAAAACTAAATACAAAGAATTAAGTCCAATCGTGGACCTCTTCTTTGGAACAAAATTATTAAAAACTATCACCTAATTTTGACTTTTCAATCAAACTGATGGTATACTAGACTTTTTAATTATATTTATATTGTATTATATTTTATTTTTTACGAAAATCTCCATGACTTCTTTGCAAATTTACCTTTTTAATGGATTTTGTTTTCGTATTTTATTGTTTTTTATTATTGTGTTTTGTTAAACTTTATGTTATTGTTTTTGTTGTTTTACGCATTTTTATAACTTCTTTGTAATATTACGTATTTATATTATACTCGATACTAGAAAGCATTGTAAAGGGCCTCATGATCTTCTTGATGTCCTGACGCAAATTTTGTACTTTGTTAAAATTTGTATTATTAATATTATCTGTTGGCAAAAAAAAAGAATGCTATAGTAACATAGAAGAATGCTGTTAATATGGATAAGTTGGAGTAGTCAAGAAGAAAACTCATTTTGTATATAGGAATTACTTTCGCTACCTTAAAAGCTTCTGGAAAAATAGTTATTGATATTAAAATAACTTACAATTATTAAACATGACTGTCACACTTGTTGAAGTTAAAAAATAAATAACGGAAATGTTTATGAAGTTTAAGATGGAGATTTAAGAAAAGCTGAAGCAACAAGAAAACACTTCTATTCAGGGCGTAACTAGGGGGAAGGTGAATAGGGTGGCTGTCACCCTCTTTTTAAAAATGGGCCGGTTTCAAAACTTTACTAAACTTATGGTTTCGCTTTTTATTTTCATTAAAAGTAGTGTTGTCTCAAACATTTTTTAAACTCTTAGATCCATCAACTATAAAGACACAATAATTTATGAAACCGACAATTAAATTTTATTGCATAGCAACATTAATGCATGAAAGGTTTTACGTTGTTTTTTTCTAATGTCAACCAACAGATCTTATAAAAAGTGAAAATAGTGCAGCTATAAAAAAAAAACATTGCAGTACACGTTTCATTTTTGTCTTATAATAAGACTTATTGCATATAAGACTTGTTGTATAAAAATTGAGTACTTTTCTCAAGTGTTTTGTTTTTACTGAGTTTTTTAAAATTCAGGTAGTTTTCACGAACTTTACGGGAAAAAAAAGTTGGACAAATCGTCTACATCTTTTATTGCGACAGTAATCATCAACAAAACAACATTCAAATAGTTTAAGAACGCTCGAAAATAATGTCAGGTGTTTAGAATGATCATCTTTTTCACATTGGAAATGTCGTTATGTCTACTATGAACATAAGGGCTATTGCTCAAAATATAATAGCCCATAAATATAGTAAAAATATAGTAGCCCAAAATCAAAATCAATACATCACAAAACGTATCATACCAACAAACTTTCCAAAAAATTTTAAATGGATGGGCAAATGTTAATATTCTATTGTACAGCAAGGTTTGTTTTGCGGGGCTCGTGTGCTTTGTTTTGAAAAGAAAGAAATGATAAAAGGTCTTGTGTTAACAAAGCCTTTAAAAATTTGAAATAAGCTTAAAGAAAAATTAGATTTTCGCAAAAATAGAATTTCTCACGAATATAATTGACAAATATTATACATTTCAATCAACACTTGGGAATGTTTCTTTTAGAGTTGGAAGACAACAGTTATACCGCTACGGTGAACAGACGTAATTTTAATAGAAAGAAAAAAAATTAAAAATGGCTATAACTTTATTAGAAATACAAGAAATGTTTATCCCACACAAAAAAGAAATACAATTAATATTTAAAGAACAAGAATAAGTATTCGTTGATTAACTTAATGATAACTTAAAAATACTCAAAAATGTACGCTTGGATAATATTGAAAAAAAAATCATCGGATTACAATAAAAAAGTTCACTTATTGGAAAACGCTATAAAGGACTTAAAAGAAAGTTTAAATTTTCATGAACATTTAATTGACCAAAAGGTGAAAGCTGTTAAAGGATATAAAACTCCATATATTATTAACATTTTAAACAAAGATGTAGAGCCTCTGAAGAGAGGTCGACGAGAAAATAACTTATAGATAGTTGGAATTACTGAAAATGCAAATGAAACCTGGGATGAAACTGAAGAAAAGGTTCAAAATTTGTTATGCGTAAAATTAAGAGTTAAAGGAGTTGAAATTGAAAAGGCACATCGAGTAGGTTTTTTAAAAGAAGCCCAATCTGGAACCATTGTATTAAAATTATTGAGATTTAAAGACAAATCCTAAAAAAAAACTAAAAGGATTGAACATCTGCGTAAATGAAGATTTCTCGCAAGAGACGGCAAACCTTCGTAAGTAGTTATTTACAAAAGCGAAAGAAAGAAAATCAAAAGGAGAAAACGTTATTGTCAGGTATGAATGCTAAAAAATATAAATTCTGAGTTTATGGTAATATGCTTAATCGAAGTATGGTGCAAAAATGAAAAAAAATATTATGCAAATTCCAGGTTATAAAGCAATTCAACAAACTCGAAGTGGTGGAATTGGTGGCGGTGTATGCATTTTTATTCACGAGTCAATCCATTTTCAAAAAAATAGAAATTCTCAGCATTCAAAATGCGGATTATGAATCATTAACTATCTTAATATTAATATTGTAATTTAATAGTAGTAGTGTCGTTTCACTTTCGTTTTCAAAGTAGTTTTAATTAGTTACAAGGCTTCTCTGATCTTGGAAAGCGCGTTCTCAAAATACACGCCGTCTTTTGAGCAAGAGAGAGCTATGCAAGTTAAAACTTTTTACTTATTGGAATTTAACTATTATTTATTAGTTGATATATTCGATAAATTATAATAGCAATATTAAGACCATATGATAAAAAATAGTTTAGTAAATTGTATATTACATTTTTATTAGATAAAAAGTAGAAAAGGATCACTCTATTTACTTTTTTTAATCGTTTATATTCTGTTTTTTACTTTTTTTAATCGTTTATATTCTGTTGCTATTCTTTTATTTTTATTTACATTCTTTTTCTCGCAGTTTTGTTTTTATTGAGCTTATTTTTAACTTTTAAGAAAGTAAGTAGGGGGGGGGGGGGGTATGGATTTAAGAAAGTAAGTAGGGGGGGTATGGATTTAAGAAAGTAAGTAGGGGGGTATGGATTTAAGAAAGTAAGTAGGGGGGGGGGGTATGGAAAGTAAGTAGGGGGTATGGATGAGGCTTAACAATTTTTCATGAGTTATACCAATACTTTATCATTAAATTATTTATTACTACTTTTAAATTTATTTATTAAAGAAAATAATAAAAAAGTTTCAAGAAGTAGTAAATTATTATAATTCAATATACATTGAATGCAATTATTTCAAACTTTGCTTATTTTATTATGTCGATTATTATTTTATTGACATTGACATTTCTGTAATGCTACTACCTATTTTTGTTCTTGTTTAAAAAATAAAAATAAAGTTCAATGTTGCATATGTAGTTTTTAAGTAGTTTCTAGGCTTTTCTAAATGCTTTTTTTATTCACGTAGTTTTACAAGCAAGGTCTGCAAGAAAATTTGAGCTGAAAAGTTTTTCTTACCTTTCAAGGAGAATTAATATTGTTTTCTGTTTAATTTAATTTGTCTAAATAGAGTAGTTTTAATAAATGTTTGTTTGTTCTTGGTTTTTTACTTATTTGTTTTCATATTTTTAAGAACTAGGCCACTAAGCTAAGCAAGATTTGTTTTATTTTGTAGTGCAATTTGAAAGAGCTGAAGTGCTTTTTAGTCTCTTCAAATCAATATATATATGTATATATATATATATATATATATATATATATATATATATATACATATATATATATATATAGATATAGATATAGATATAGATATAGATATAGATATAGATATATAGATATATATATATATATATATATATATATATATATATATACACAGACACGCAAACATACATACATACATACATACATACATACATACATATCACTTTAGAGTAAAATATACTGACTGGCATTGCTTCATTTTTTATACAAGATTCTGCATTTATTATTATTTATTAGAAAAGATAACAATTCGTAAAAATTTTTTAGGTTCATTTATTATTCAGTTGAAACAGTAGTATTATTACTGGTAATATGTTTAATTATAACAGTGAAATTGAAATGGATAATATTAGGTTCGAAGAAGGTATTAGTGTAAATGGTAATCCATCCAGTCGGCGTAACGACACACCGTATTAAAAAGCATTGTTTTAAAATTAACCATCTTGAATTGGGTAAAAATAAACTAAAAAATCAGTAGCGGTTTGCTGAGTTAATTTTATAAAAAAATGCTAAAAAGTTGTTGTGCAGTAGGTTGCACTAACAACATAAAAAAAATCTAGAATTTAAGTCTTCCTCAAGATGAAGTACTTTGAAGAAAGTGATTGAATACTCGTGCACTAGATTAGTGTTTCCCAACCGTTTTAGTGCCATACCCCACCAAAACTCATAAAAACTTAAAATGTCCCCCATATTACATATGAATAATTTTTAATATTATAAATTTTTCATAAGTAGTATAAATAATATACTGCAGGAAAAAATCACAAAAAGTTAATTATTATTTAAAAAAAATTCATGTAAACAAAATATAGTAAACAATATATAAGTAAATAAAATAAAACACATTAGGTATTCAAGTCTAAAATAAATGAAATTTAGTGAGATCCTTGTGCTTGATACTGGTAACAAAAAGATTTTATATTGGGTTCCAATTTTGTTAGCTTCATTTTTAGATCTCTCCGTTGTGTTATATCCAAATGATTTCTTTTTTTAAGTAACAAATCAGTTATGGCACTAAATCCGCATTCAGCTAAATATAAAGAAGGAAACGATAATAATAGTTTTCTTGCACATTCTGTTGTGCTTGGATTTTACCTTTGGTCTCTTCAAAAAACCATGCAATCGATCCTTTCATATTAAATAAAATTTTTACTGACTCGTCATTCTGCATTTCCGCTAATTGTTCTTGGTACTGCATATTTGAAATATGAGATAAATTAACTAACATTGGCTGCATCAACCAAGTCGGAAAATCAATTTCTTTCAAATCAGAGAATCTTCCTTTTAAATCAGCTGATAATTTTTTGTAGATGCTCAGCAATATTAAGTATAGCGGTATCAATTACTTCACATTTTTGAAGCCAATGAAATTTTTCAAATTGTTTTTGGTAAACATCTTTTTAAAATAGTTTAATAGACGTAATAAAACCAAATATGTTCGCTGTAGCATCGACAAGAGTTTTATTTGTTCCTTGAATTTCTTTATTCAATATATTTAGTTTTTCAAAAATATCGGTTAAATAACTCAAATATGCCTTAGAATTGATTGTTAACAGATATTGCATTTCAGTTTTGTCGCTTAAAAAATCGCTAAGAGTATCAAACAGTTCAATAAATCTTTTTAAACAGTTCTCTTTCGAAAGCCATCTTACCTCAGTGTGAAGTAAAAGTCTCACATGAGCTTCGTTATTTTCTTCACAAAGTAGTTTTAAAATGCGCTCTTGTTTTGCACTTGCTTTAATAGAATTAATGCATTTTACAACCAAGTTCATTATTTTATTTTGAACAGGAGAAATATTTTTAGCTACCAAACTTCCTTTTCCCTGTGAATAACATAGTGCACAAGAAGCATATCTGGATTTTCATCTTTCATCAGTTTTAGGCAACCATTTTTTTTGCCCATCATATTAGGAGCACCATCAGCAGCGCAGGACGTTATATTTTTCATCGGTATTTTATTCGTATCTAAGTAACTTTTTAGAGTACTATATATATATCTTTAACAAAAGTGCTGCTTTTTAATGATTTTCAAAACAACATTTCTTCAGCAAAATTATTATTATCAATGTATTTGACATATGTAAGTAATACTGCTTCGCTGTCTCTCAATCTTGATTCGTCCATTTGCATCGAAAAAAGTCTTGTTTTTAATTTTTCGATAAGTTGTATTTCAACATCTTTACTCATTTTGTCGATTCTTCTGCTGACAGTATTGCTACTTAGTCGCATAGTTTTCACGCCTTTGTCATCTTTTCCAAAAACAGTTTTAACAAATGTTGATATTGAAGGCTTGATTTACTGCTCTCCTATTGTACAATTTTTCCCAGATTTAGTGATGAGTAATGAAATTTGATGCCTCAAGAATGCGATTAACCTCAAGAGTGCGATTAATATCAACATTATGAGCAGTAAAGACTTTTAAGTTGCTCTTTTTCATCATTTTTCTTTAAAATTTGAAAATAATTCAAATTCTTTTACATTTTTTTATTATTCAGTTGTAGCAATAGTAATATTTCTGGTAATATGTTTAGTAAGCAAAGTATGAATTTTACTATTTATAGTAACAATTAATTTACAACAGTTTCAAATTTAAATGATTTTAAATTTTTTTATAATTTCAAACATAATTATATTCTTTTTTTTTTTTAGTTGCCTTTGTCATTTCTTAATTAGTTTGCTTACTATTGAAACATGGATTTAATTTTGTAAATTTAACAAGGTGTGAAATTTACTCAACAAATCAGTTTATAGAGTAAATTTCACACCATGAAATTTACTCTATAAACACAGTTTATAGAGTAAATTTCATGGTGTTACAGTTCGTAGTTAGAGAGAAGCTGGAGCTTAATTAAAAAATGCTGGAAATTAAATCAAGGTAAATACATATAATTTTGTTTACTGGTAACATAATAAAACCAGTTACTACTATTTATTGTGTAATTTTTTACTTTTTTTAACAAGCTGCTTTGGAAACACTTTCTCTCCCACTCTCTCTTAGATCAGAGGAAGAATTAGTAAATCTTATGTAATTACTGAGCTCTTACGTATTTCCTAATACCTTAATTGATAATGACCATTTATAAGAAATATTTTACGAGTTGCATGCTATTTTATGGTATAATTGTTCAAATTATTTAACTATAATTGTCCCTCGATTGTTCAAATATTGTAATAAATAAAATCTTTTTAGTCCAAGTATTTTATTTGATAAAATTAATAAGCCGTGGTGTTATATGCCAGTGTTACTGCATTGTGTTGCCTAGCCTTTTTATAATCTTTTCTTTTTTAATTACTCTGGAGACACTGTAATGTGTGCTTACAATTAGTTTATGCTATGCGCTATGCGTTATTGTTGTTGTATTTTGTGTTGATAGACCTAGGCTGTCAGCTATTTTTTTATTCTTTATATTTTCTGTAATACTATTACCCTAACTCTACTAACAATAAAATGCAAATAATCCTTTTTAATTAAAAATTGTAATTTTTTTTTTCTTTTTTTTTTTAGGTATTTGTAGGCTTTACTTGACTTTCTTTTTCTGGTACTTGTGTTTTGACAGATTTTAAAAAGAACTTAACTGATGTTAATGCGGTCTTTTTGTCGTTAACTACAAAAAATGACATGCTGATAGAGAGTCAAAGTTAAAATATTATTTATAGATAAATTTGTATTTAACTTTTTAGATAATATATCAAGTTTTTTTTTTTTTTTTAAACATCTCCGTTTCCAACAAGGCTTTTGCACCTTGTCTAAAAGAGAAAGGGCATCATTAGAAGAACCACTCCAGATATGGCAACAGTATTCCATACAAGGCCGGATTTGGGATTTATAGAGATAGAGAATAGAATCCAAAGTAAGAAAGTGACGAGTTCGATAAAGAGATGCAACCTTAGCAGATGCTAATTTTGCAACTGATTTGATATATGATTTCCAAGAAAGATTGGAAGTTAGAGGTAATCCAAGAAGATGAAGAGTAGATGACTCATCGAGTACATCACCGTTCATAAATATAGCAAGATCTAAATTATTGCAATAACGATTAGCTGAAAAAAATTGATTTTTATCTGTATTGAAGTTCACCAGCCACTGTGAGCCCCATGCTGTGAGATCCTGTTTAAGCTCAAACGCCCCCTCCAAGCAATCAGAGAGTGTTGGTTTCTTATCACGACAAGAATAAATGGTAGTATCATCAGCAAACAATGCCACCATAGATGTGAAAATATCTAGAAGATCATTAATGTAAATTAAAAAGAGTATATGGCCAAGGATAGAACCTTGAGGAACCCCTAAAGTTACAGAATAAGAAGAAGAGTGCTGTCCATTGAGGACAACTTTTATACTCCGATTGGAAAGGAAGAATTCAATAATCTTAAAGATGTTGCCAGATGCACCATAAGAAGAAAGCTTATGGAGAAGACCAGCATGCCAAATTTTATCAAAAGCTTTTGAAATGTCAAGAGCGATGGCCTTAACCTCTCCACCTTTATCTTATGCACAATAAAACCTATCTGTTATTACTGTTAGCAAATCAGCTGTATAACGAGAAGATCAAAATAAACAGTGGGTGGCCATTGAAATAGGTCCATCACGTTTTTTGTTATATTGTCAGCATCAATTCACCTTTCAAACGTAAAATTCACAATTTTTCATAATTATTTACGACATTATTACAAGTTATAGTGTAGGCAACATTATTTTGTTGCTAGCAACACTGTATTTTGCATGTTTTGACATGTAAAACCGTAAAATTGGGTTCAGTTACTATTTGTAGAGTGCCGAAGTTTGTTGTGTGTGTGTTAAGGATCTTTCTTTAAACGTTATTTTAACCGACTATTTTTCAAAATTTTAATTTTTTAAGTGTTATATTAAGTGAAAGACTTCTTTGAAAGTAGTTTTTCCAAAAACATACATTATTTCAACTTTTTTAATTTTCTTTTAATATTTTTGTTGTGTGTTTATTTGTCTTTTAAATTTTTTAAAGTTTCTGACAATGGGTAAAAAAAAGATGTGAATGTTTGTAAAAAAAGTGAAATAATGTCACTTTTAAGCAACACTAACTATTCTCAACGAGAAATTTCAAGAAGAATTGGCGTTTCAAGGCAGACTGTGCAAAGAATAGCATCAAAAATAAAAAATGGCGAAAACCCTATATCTACACTCCGTAAAAACTATAAAGGAAAACGCCTTACAACGCCAAGGTCTGAGAGAATTATCAGGAATATTTGCTTGGAGAATAGAAAGAAACCCAGAAAAATAATCACAACATTGATTAAAGATGCTGGAATTAATATTAGTGATTGCACAGTCAGGAGACGCTTAGATGAGTTAGGCTTTAAGCGTTACCCTCCTGCAAAAAAAACAAAATTAACGCTTGCCATGAAGGATAAAAGACTATAAATGGGCTATAAAACACCGCAATATGACAACAGATGATTGGAGAAAGGTATTCATTTCTTAAACATGTCATTTTCTGCTTTAATTTTCGATTTTCTTTAGATTAATGAAAGACTAACATTTTGTGAAACATTTGTTTTCAGGTGTGAATTTTCTTATGAATCCACGTTTCAGATCTTGGACGACAAAGCCTCATTTGTGCGACAAAGGGTGGGTGAAAAATTTAATCCAGACTGCATTATCGAGAACGTAAAACTTCCATTGTCAATTATGGTGTGGTCTGTTATATGTGGTAAGGGTACGGGAAGGCTTTACATAGTCCAAAGGACAATGAGGCAGGACCAATACAAAGAAGTTTTGGAGCAAAAGCTCATTCCTCAAGTCTCGGAATGGTTTCCAGATGGCAAATTTATATTTATGCAAGATTCTGTCCTATGCCATACGGCAAAATCCATTAAAAAGTTTCTTGGAGAGAAAAAAATTCCACTGCTGGATTGGCCAGGAAATTCCCCGGATCTTAATCCTATAGAAAACCTGTGGGAGCTATTAAAACGGGAGGTTTCTTCAAAAGATCTGGTGACAAATAAAACCCAGCTTATTGAAAAACTAATTGAAGGTTGGCATCGAAACCCTCACATAAAGGAATTGGCACAGAAATGCATTGACAGCATGCCACTGAGAGTAGAAGCTGTTATAGCAGCAAAGGGTGGATTTACAAAATATTGATAACAAAAAAAATTCGTTTGTTTTTATATTTATATTTGATAATAAACAACTATTCTTTAAATTTTTAATTATTTTTTACCGTAAACCTTTAATTTTTTTTTACATAATGGATAAAATTTCACAAAAATGTGTAGAAAACTCAATGGCCCTATTTCAATGGCCACCCACTGTATATTGATGATCAGAAAGTAAGTTATTAGATTCAAGATGAGAAATAAAGTGTTTATTAATTAAAGATATAAAAACCTTGCTTATGATAGGAAGAAGACAAATGGGATGGTAGTTAGACGAATCAGATTGCTCTCCAGAATTTTTAAAAATAGGGATAACAGATACCGCTTTCCATCAGGCTGGAAAACAAGACTTTGATAAGCACTTGTTGAATAGTTTTGAAAGTGTAGACGACAGCTCCGGAGAACACTTCTGCAAGACAATAACAGGTATGTTGTCCGGGCCACAAGCTGTAGAAGAGTCTAGGCAGGAAATCACTTTAGATACAGAAGCTGGAGTGATATGAGTGTCAAGCAATGGATCAACCTGTTTGTTGGCAATATCAGGTAGAACGCAACTAGTGGAATCAAGAGATGATATTGATGAAAAGTTTTCAGCAAACAATTCAGCTTCGTCTTTAGGTGAGGTGACAAAGTCTGAACCATACAAAAGAGGTGGAATTAAAGATTTTCACTTATTATTGATACATTTAAAGATTCTCCAGAAACCACGAGAGCCTAATTTTTGAGATGAGATACGAGATTTCATGACCTGAGAATAGCGGGTTTTGGCGTTAGACAAAACCTTTTTACAATTGTTTCTAGCAGTAATAAACAGACGTCTGTTTTCTGGAGAATTGTTTTGCTCATAAATATGGAAGTTACGGTTTCGATTGGCAGTTGCAGCTGCACAATGTGAGCAAAAATTATGAAGGAGAATGGGACTTAACCTGGAATCGTTGAGAGGGAACAAAAGATTCCATGCCAGCCTGAATCCATGAAGTTATGTAAGAAGCACATTTGTTGACAGGAAGACAAAAGATCTCTACCCAAGCGCCATCACGAAGAAAATTACGGAAAGAATCTCAGTCAGCTTTACTGTAGTTGTAAGAGGTTCGATAATAGGGGGATTCAGGCGATGAAGAAGAATGAGATATTAGTTTTAGGGAGATCAAACTGTGATCAAAAGCACCTAAGGGTGAATGTGGAGAAACTGAGTACTGACTAGGATCAGAAATAAGACATAAGTCGAATAGAGAAGGTAAATGGTTGTCAGGCAAGCGAGTTCAAAAGTTGACTATTTGAGTTAGGGATTGAGAAAGGCAAAAGTTGTGGGCTTTAATGCCTGCAGAATCACTGACACTAGAGCCAAGCCATTCAGAGTGGTGAGCATTAAAGTCACCGACAACAACTATATTAGCTGATGGATAAAGAGAGATGGCTTGGTAAATATGATCAGAAATAACATCAAAAAGAGTGCAGTTTTGAGATGAAGGAGAGCAATATAGAACAAAGTTATTAATGTGTTTTTGTTATTAATGATTTAATTACCCATAACCCGTATTAGGGGTTGCTTACTGCTAGTTTTTTATTATTGTTACTGTTGTAAATTACTTCTGTTATTATTATAATTGTAGTTGTTATTGTTATTACTCCTGTTATTATTACAATGATTATTACTGTATTATTACACAGGTCAACAGAAAAAAAAAATTTTTTTTGGTGCCAAGCAAACAATTTGTTTTTTGTGTTGCGTTTCTCTTTTGATTTCAAATATGCAACTCATTTTTCACCATCACGTCAAGTTGTAAGGATCGTTGTAAACATTTATAACATTTGCACTTTCAACTAAAGTGCAAAAGCGAATTTTAAAAATCGCGAAAAAAATCATATAGTTTGGCCGGTAATGGTATCAACTGCTAGCCAACTGTTTTATTACTGTTGGGCCGTTAATGGTACCAACAGTTTATAAAACAGTTGGCTAAATGCTGGTAAAAGCGTTACATTTTTTTCACGGTACTAACTAAATAGCCGACTGTTGGTCCAACTGTAGCAAATAGTTGGTTATTAGGATCGGGCCAACTACTTACCAACAGTTCAATGTTTACTGGGTAGAAAATAAAATTTCAAAAAGTATTGAAGTTATATATAAAACTAGATATATGTTGGATAAAAGCTGTTTAAAGTCTAATTGTTTTTCATTTATTCATAGCTATATTAGATATTGTAAAATTGCATGGGCAAGCACTTATCCGTCAAGACTAACGTGTATCTTAAAAAAACAAAAACAAGCAAACCGTCTTATATTAAATGCTAATAAATACACCAGTGCCAATCCACTGCTTATAAAGCTTGGAATGCTGAATGTTTACCAGTTAAATATTTATAATATTTTTTTATTCATGTTAAGAATAAAGTATCATATGCTACCTAATATTTTTGAAGACCTTTTCTTTATTATAGATCATAAATATCAAACAAAGCATTCGTTGGTTAATTATCAGATACCAAAAACTTCGTTAAAACAATCCGAGTTCTCAATAACTTACCGAATGTCACATTTGTGGAACTTATTTCTGCCAAATAATTTAATAAATAAATAAAGGGCTATAATTTTCTATTATTTTATTTTTTATTATTAATTTAATAAATAAAGGACTACAACTTCAATGCAAACTTTTGGAAGTATCTTAGAAAAAAAGTTACTTGATTATGACGTATATCAAGTATTATTTTATTTTTAACTTATATTTTATTCTCTTTTATTTTTTTAACTTTTCCTTTTGTTAAAAAGTGAAAGTTTTGTTAATCACACTTTACATCATCTTACTTCATCTTTACATCATCATACTTCACTTTACATCATCTTACATCATCACTTATCTTTATATTTTATTTATATTTTTTATTTTAAGTTGTATTGTATTCGGGAAAAAAAAAAATGTAACACTTTTTATTTAAAAGTATTTATTATTTTACTGAGATTGTAATTTTTTTTTTTTGATAGATTATTTTTTGTTTAAAATATCAATGATACAACGGGGCTGGATGATACTTTTGTCCTCTGCCTGCTCCTGTCACATCTTAACTCAAAAAAATATTGTATATAATTTATTATGAAGATGACGAAATATATATATATTAAAAAAAAAGAGTTGACAGTCAACTATAGTTATAATTCGTTCAGCAAGATCTCTACATAAAATTAAAGATTTTGCTGAACAAATTAAATGAGGAATAGTGACAAAAATACACAAATTATGAAATGTATAATGGAAACTGTTATTTATTGTGGAAAACAATATACCTCTGCGTGGTACTCTTAAAAATGTAGAAATTTTGGTAACTTTCTTTCACTGCTTAATTTAATGGGAGATACTAACAGTGAATTGCAACAGCATTTGTTAAGTCCAAAAATGAAAAATGCTTGTTATATTTAAACAAAGACATGTTGGTCCTCTCCATGAGCTTGTTTTATATGGTGCATCTGGGAAAGTTTTTAAGATTTTCAACTCATTTCTATCTAACCACTTTATTTAAGCCATCCTCGAAGTCTAACACTTTCTTTTTCCAGTAACTTCTAGGGTACCTCAAGGTTCTATCTTTGGTCCTATTTCTTATCTACATTAATAATCTCTTTGACAACCTGACATCTTTTTTTTTTTTTAATTTTTTTATTTTTTTATTTAGGTGCCCCAAGAAAACCTCACGGTCTTGTCAAAGAGCACCGCGGAAGTGCATTTAACCAGGAAGTTCACGCCTCCTACCTTACCGTGACGCAAAAATAAGTCCGAGCCTGGGTCTAAAGTGGCTCTATTTGCTGATGACTCAACTATATATTCCTGTCTATAAAAAAAGTCTTCTCTTTCTGATCGCTTAAAATAGGCAGCTGATCTTGAACCTGATCTCACTTCTGCAACGTATTGAGGCTTCCAGTGGCTTGGTAATTTTAACTCTAATAAAACTCAGTTATTTACTATAAAAAAACTATCGTAATACTGTTGGCATTCCTATATTGACGAATAGCTACCTTCTAACTAAGTCTTCTTTGCGTCTTCTTGGGTTATTGTTCACTACTGACCTCTCATAAAAATCTTATATACAGCTGATTGCTAAGTTAGCATCTGCTCAACACAGAGCTAAGCTAAAAGCTAAGGTTGCTTCTCTTTTCTTACTCCTAATTCCATTCTCTTTCTCTTTTAAACAAGGTCCAAAACCGCATTGTAAAAATAGTTGAGTCTGCTCTGTCTGCCAAGCTTGAGTTTCTCTCGCATTGTCGTAAAGTTGCATCTCTTTTTTGTTTCTACAAATACTATCATGGTCCTATCGATTGCCGTGATAATATCCATAAACGCTCAATAAAGCTATCATCTCTTGCTTCATCAACCAAAACTCATTCTCGCTTGACTTATTATTCAGCAAAGTCTAATCCCTTTACTGCATCTCACCCTGCATGGTCTAGAAACTTTTATTAAAAAATGTTATTGCTTCAATTCTTCTTTTAAAATAACTTATGATTTATAAAAAGTCTCCGAATATTATAAGGTATAGAGTAAATGGGGTAAGAATAAACACAAAAAAAAAGTGAACGGTGTAGCAGTTTTGTTTCTTTTGCAATTATTGAAAGCTAATACAGAAAATCTTTAAAAATGCGAGGCATCGTTTTGTAAAGAATTTTGTGCTCTATCTAATGGTGTAAAAATTATTTTAAAAAGTTTAATTTTGCCTCAGCAAACCTCAAAATACTCACCCTCGTAGAAAAAAAGTTTCTTTTCTAAAAAATCAACTTCAAAACTCCCAAAACTAAAATTAAATTTTACTGAACAAAAAATGCTGTTTTATAGGAAATTTTATGACGATCAAGATTCTCTTTTCAAAATTGAGTTTGCTATTTCCGGAAAAAAGTTATGAGCAAAAAACCAATATAAATGTTTTTCGGAAGAAGAGTAAACATGCTAATTGCTCACACTTATGAATTAAGATGAGCGCGGTTAAACTTATTAATAGTTATTAATTATTTAAAACGTAAATAAATATTGCAGCCTTTGCTATTTATCTAAAAAATTTTAAAACAAAATAACTCGTACTTACATTCGTAAAACGCAAACAACTTACAATGAAGAGCAAATTCAACTTGCAGTAGAACAAATCAAAAAAAGCGAAATATCACTCAGTGAAGCATCAAAGGCATACAATATATCAAAGGCAACTCTTCACAAGCGTGTGCACAACAAAGTTCAATCACATGGTAGAGACACAGCTACCGTGCTAAGTGCAGCTATTGAATTTGTTCTTGTTTTAGTACTTGTAAATTTAGCCGATTGGGGTTTCGGCAGAACATTCGCAGATGTCATCGCAATAGTTGGAAGATGTTTAGTATTTACAAATCAAAGTCATCTATTTGCTCCAAATGTTATACCAGGACGAGAATGGTATCAAGGTTTTACAAAATGATGGAGTCATAAATTAAGCGTCAGAGTAGAAGGCAATACTTCATCTCTCAGAGCTTCCTCTTGTACTGAAGACAAAATAACAAGTTATTTCAATACACTTCAAAAACGATTTCTTGAAGCAAATATCAACAATAACACTGCGTGCAGTTTGTGGAATTTTGACGAAGTTGGATTTTCAGGCAATCAAGGTAATAACATAGAACTTGTAGGCTCGGTGCTAAACGTCCTTTATAATTGGTTGGTAACAACGAAAAAATTAATTAGACAGTCGGTAATTGTGTCAACGATACCGGTACCATTCTGCCACCATTCGTAGTTTACAAACCAATATCACGTTTGCACAAAGACTGGTGTGTAGGAGGACCACCAAACACCGTATTTACAACATCCAAGTCGAGTTGGATGGAAGAGAAACAACTTATTCAATGTCTCACTAAAGTATTCATACCGGCAATCAAATTAATTCAAGGTAATTAGTTTGGTCTACTTAACTTGAGTAGTTTAATCAACTGATCAAATATTTTTTTAAACTACAGGCATTCACATTTTAGTCTTAGATGGACACGTCATACATGTTACTTAAAAAGTTGCACGTATTTGCATTGATAATAACATCAGGCTGATATGTTCACCAGCTCATTTGTCCCACATACTTCAACCGCTAGACGTAGGTGTGCATTGTCACGTTAAACGAATTTGGTGCAAGTTACTTACAGAATTTTACGCAGCTAAAAATTTCAACAACTTAACAAAAGAAAATTTTATTCAACAACAAGCAAAACTTTTTAGCTCCGGTGACGCATTTACACGAACACAAATAGTTGCTTGATTTCAATACACTGGTTTGTTCCCACTTGATTTTAGCAAAATTGATCAATTAAAATTAAAAATTGCTCAAACATTTCAAGTACCATCTCAGCAAGCTTTATCATCTTCATGCAAGTCTGTTTCATCATCCTCAACCGAGCCTGCTTCCTCATTCCAGCCTATATCATCATCTAACATCAGTCAGCATCAAACTCCAACGATTCGCCAACTTCAAAATTTAACAACTACACCAGTTACTCCTTATCAAACGCATCAAATGTTGCAACACTTCACAGGAAGACTCGAAGGCAAATTGAAAAATGTTTTACTCAAAAAATATTTAATTAAAATAGTTTTTTGTACGCTTAACTTCTTATATGATTAATTTTCATTCTATTTTTAATTAATTTTGTTGATTTTCTTAATATCCTTATTCAGTTTTAATTTTCTTGATATCTTAAAAAATTGTTATCAAAAATTAACTAGTTTACTTTTCCCCAATTATAAGCGGAAAAGCAAAACGTTTTTTTTCTTCATAAAAATCAATTTTTTTAAAGATTTTCAAAGTATTTTTTCTTAATTATTATATACTAATATAATGTGAAAAATTCTCTTTAAAACAAAAAACAAAAAAAACATTTTTTCTTTAAAAATATTTAAAAATAAAAAATAAATATTTAAATAAATATTTAAAAATATATATATATATTCAAAAATAAATAATTTTTCTTTAAAAAATATTTGAATTTGCGGCTAAACCGTTTATTCTCACCCCAGTTTACTCTATGCTTGTTTAAAAGGAAAGCTTCAGGATTTTGCGTATTTGTTTGCATGCTTTTCAACAATATAGTTTTTATTATACTTAATACTTTATCTTTGTATTTAAATTTTTTCTTAAGCGATTGAAAAATAAAAAGTTAAAGTAAAACATTAAGACTTATAAATTTTAATTTAAAAAGTCTTTATAAAAAAGTTATATATTGTATAATGTTACGGTTTTTTAATTTTTGTTGTATTATATTTAGGGTATAGATTAAGAGACTTGGTGATAGGCTAGTTATTACTTCATCCTGTCCCTGCTATTTATATTTATATTATTTATTTATAATATGTTTGTTCCAATTATTTAAAGCTGTTTTTGAAACAAGGGTATATTTCGGTAAACATGATTTAATGAGGCGGTTTGTGAATGGTTATTTGTTACATGAAGTTGGATGGTGTGCAATGGGTGTACAATTTATTGTTTCATATTCCTTGAGAATTTTATATTCCAAGATATTTCACCCCTTGCTCTTCGTGTTTCTAAAGACAAGCAAATTCATAGCTGTAATTTCTTAACTTATAAATAATTTTTCTTGCCTTTTTTTGTATGTTTTTTAAATTATTAATGTTGTCTTTTAAGTACGGACACCAAACTGGCTCTGCGTATTTAAATGCTTTAGAGGTTTTACTAAAGATAGATACCATTGCTTTGATTGCCCATTTTTATTCAGGGCTGGGTTAAGTACTTCTTGGCCTCCCAGCACTTTAGGCCTTCTGGCCCCTGTTGGCCTCTTATTTTTCAAACATAACAGTGGTTTAAGATAAAAAAAATTTATGTAATTGTTGCGCTATGGCTTTATAATGTATTTTCTTTTGTATTTAAACAAGCATCTTGCGTTATTTTTTGTTAAAAACTGCAATTAGTATACGTTTTAAAACACCTTTTGTCTGCATTTTTAGTTTGTAAATGTAGATATGATATCTTTTATGTTGATGGAATCCAATACCCGTTTTCTATTTGAACAATAGAAAGATCTGAAAGACGTTCCTGAAAAAAAGTTCCAAAATTGAGACATTCATTTAATAAGTGAAAGTTAAGATCAGTAGGATATCGGTCAACAAGTTTGTGCGCTGCAAGTAATCTCCCAGATATCCGTGCTGTGGAGATTCACAAGAAAACCAAATAGAAAGTTCAATCCAGAGTAGACTTTCTTTCTTTTATCTGATCACTCATTAGTTTGTCCATGATCGCATTAACGTTGGCAATCATTCAAGATTGCCCAGAAAACACTGTAGTTTTCACACTGTTAATTTCATCATCGTAATGCCTCCTGCGTGCATTTGGAAGCCTTTAAACATAGACATATTCATCCTTTTTGACCTAAAATACGGCTTCCTTTTCATATTACTTGAAATTGGAGCAAACTTGCTGCACGTAATGCTCCAGGGAGTTGTACAGTTCTACAACCATACCTAAATCAAGCTTTACGAACTGCAGTTTCTTGTTAACTTTGTAGAACTTTTCCATGGTTTTGTTCCAAATGATTATTAAAATAACTGCCTCAAGTTGTTGCATTTTGTTCAAAGGTCCGAAGGCCTTTTCTCTTGGTTTTGTTTTCTGATCGTCGTTAAGACCTAGGAGAGCCTATATAGAAAATATATGTTAGCAAGTATGCATAATTACAAACAGAATATGTTTTTATTTAATTTTCTAAATAATTCTTAATCCCCTTGTAAATAGAATAATCCTTTTTAATGGCTAGCAAGCATTAGCATGAGCTGAAGAATGAGTTTGTGAGAGAGTCTAGGGAACTTTAACACGTATTCCAGCAAGGAACTTTGACTTTAAGATGCGTTGATGCGTTGATGCGTTGATGCAAGGAATTTGACCTTAAGACATCGATGCGTTAATGTAGAAAAGAAGTTATAAATTTCTTGAAGAAAGCTAAAAAAATTTACAACAGCTCCGTTGGATTCCGCGGCACTCACTCCTAAGTGGTTCAAATAGCGAGCAGCACATGGAACATATTCGGCGAGAAGGTTGATCTTTTTAATCCTTTCTTGTAAACCAAAGTAGATTCCAGACATATTACTGGCATTGTCGTATGGACTAGTCACGGCACATTTGAATATTGATCGCATATTAATCTAACTTTTTCAAAACAATTTCAAGCATGGAAACTGCAAAAATATTATTAGGGAGTAGAATCAACGATGATTGAGAAATATTTTGCAAATTTGATTTCGCTTACTAAGAAATTATGTTTAAAGTAAATAAAAAAATACTATAACATGTTACTTAAGGATCATATTACCTATAAATTCCATTACCTCGGCGGCTATTAAGAGTTCTTCGCAAATGTCTTTAGACAAGTACGATATACAACCCTTTCCTTTATTTCCATGAGTTATCAAGTGTTAGGCGAGAAAAGGATCAAATTTTACCAATAGCTCAATGCATCCAATAAAGTTTCCGTTTCGTATCAATCCTAGTTTGTCGTCTGATCCGCAGAATGATAATCCTCTGAGAATGAACAGTAAATAAAATATCCAATTATTTTAAACTTCTTTTTTTACCATTATGTTCAAGCTCGAAAGTTCTTTCAAGTCGTTAAAAATATAAAAGTAAAGATATGGAATCTTTGTCAGATTTTCATATTTTTTGGATATAAGCATCTTAGTTTGCATCATTTAATAATGCAAACTAAGTTTACAACATTTTTATCAATAACCTTTTACTTAAATTAATAACACTAATTTACCTGAAGTTAATTTAAATCTAAAATTATAAGACCGTCATGGATTTTCGCAAGATCTTCGCAAATGGCGGATGCGTAAAGAAGAAAAAGCAGTAGTAGATATAAATGAATTTTTTTTTAATTTTAATAATTTTTCTTTTTTCTTTACGATATAACTTGCATTCATGATTATAATTCATTAGTTATTATTTTTCAGTCATTATTTTATTTATTTATAGTTTATTGTATTTATTTTTAGTCCTCGTTTGATATCTAGTTATTTTATATACTACATTTATTTTTGATATTATATTTTTGAAAACTTATTTATTATTGACTTATTTTTATTTATTACTGTTTTGGTACCTTTGTTAATATTATTATTATTATTGGTAGCAGTTCACAGTAGTAATATTATTAGTATTTATTATTAATATAGTATAGATATTATTAGTTTTTTTATATTCGATATTTTTTGTTGTCATAGTTACCTTTAATATTAGTTCGTAGTTTGTCAAAGTTTATTTTATTTTGATTGTTTAGTTTTATAACTATTACCTTTTAGTTTTTAGTGTTAATCATTTCTGCTATCATTGTTCTTATTACTTTATATTGTTATGAAAACTATTTTCGATTACTCACGCCAACAGTTATCCAAGTTTTAAATTATTAAATTTAGTCTTTTACTTTATATATTTTTTTTAAATCTCTATTTCACACTTTCGTCACTTTAACTAGTTAATACTGCATGTACATATTTATATTTTTTTCTAAAGATTATGGCATCTAAATCTCTCTGCAACACTTGTCATAAAAATATAACTGATAAACAAAGAGCCATCAAATGTAATCTGTGTAACTCATGAGTTCATGCAGAGTATAACCATATTGATGCATACTCTTAAAATTTTCTTTTAAATGATTCGTCAAATTTGTATTGTCATAGCTGTTTATCTAAGAGTATGGCCTTTAGCACGATTTCCAACTTGGAGCTTTAGTCAACATTATTGTGCAAGAATATATCTACTAATTCCTTAAACTCTTTTGAGACTCCAAGTAATCATAAAATATCTTTAAATATCTAAATAAATTTCCCAGTTTTGTTAATTGCAAATACTATGACGTTATTGATCTTAATAAAACTATGCTTTCAATTCGGAACTATATATTCATCTTAACACCACTTCTCTACCATTTCACATTGACGAACTCTGTAGTCTACCTATTGCTAAGGGAAAGTTATTAAGAGTCAGCTCTATTAATAATTTTCCCTTAGCAATAGGTATTACAGAATCTAATTTATAAATAAACGATACAAATATAACTGATATATACATAAACGGGTTTAATATTGAGCATTGTCCTACTGAGGCTAAAAAAGGTGGAACACTTTTATACTTACGCTCAAATTTAAACTACGTAGTTCGCAATGGTCTTCTGATTTACTCATCTAAACATTTAGAGTTTATTTTTGTTAAAATTGCAAAACCTTGTGAATCAAACATAATAATTGCCAGCATTTATCGTCATCTCTCATTGAATCAACATGGGTTTAGTTCTTCCCACTTAACTCCTCTACTTGAAAAGTTATGTAACGAAAAAAAAAGATCTTTTTAATGAGTGATTTCAATATGGATCTATTAAGTCACAATGAATCTAACCCTGTTTCTACATATCTTGATTCTTTAACATCTTACTCACTAAGCCCTTCTCTAATTTTACCATCACGCATAACGGCTACATCAAAAACATTGATAACATCATTGATAACATATTCAAGAACTTTTATTCAACTGATGAATACTGAGGTAACCTTACAGTTTCAAAAGAAATCATTAATATTAGACCTTCTACAAACAATACATTTTTTAAACTTAAATTGAAAGAAAATCTTATCACTGATCACATTGCCGTATCTAATCCATTCAATCATTTTTTAACCTCTATACATAGCAAACTACTTAGCAAAACCCTAAACGCATATTTAGTGACTTTCTTAACATTCCAAATGCTAAATCGTTTTTTATTAATCCTGTAACCGAAAATAAAATATCTGGTCTTATTACAAACACGCTCAAAACTGAAAAACAGCGTACTTACAGGCTCGATGCTTTTCTTGAAAAATTTAAATGCTTTTACAACCATCAGTATGGATATCGTGCCAATCACTCCACAACTCATGCTCTCATTGAAATGACTGAACTGATTCGAAAAGCAATCGATGATAAATATTTTGCATGTGGTGTACTTGTAGATTTACAGAAAGTAAATAAAGATACAGTAGATCATTCAATTTTATTAAAAAAATAAGAATATTATGGGATCAGAGGCGTATCCCTTAATTGGTTTACTACATATTTAAACGATAGAACACAACTTGTTTCTATTAATGACTCAAAATCTACCCTTGTAAAGTGTTCAAATGGTGTTCCTCAGGGTTCAGTATTGGTACCACTGCTTTTCCTTCTTTATATTAATGATCTTCGTACATCTATTAAGTTTGCTACTGTTTACCGCTTTGCTCATGATACTAATATAATGCTAATTAATAAATCCCTTAAAAAAATTAACAAACACTTTAACCATGATCTTACCAAACTAGTTCAGTTGCTTCGCTCCAAAAAACTTTTTCTAAACTCTAATAAAACTGAACTCATTATCTTTAAATCAATTAAAATAAAAATCTATAAACATATGAACTTTAGGTTAAGATGCAAAAAAATTGAACCTGTTAACTCAATTAAATATCTTGGTATAAAAATTGATTCGAATCTTTCCTTTTTATCCCACTGTAAAGACATAGCAATGAAACTAAGTAAATCTAATGGCATGTTGGCCAAAATTTGCCATTATGTTAGTCTTGAGACACTCTTCAACATATACCATGTTAGGCTCACATCTTAGATATGCATGCCAGGTATGGGAGCAGTCCCATCAACAAGCCCTTATTAGGTTAACCCAATCCAAAACAAGGCTTTAAAAATCATTCATTTTCAGAATATTAAATTTAGTTCTAATGTGCTCTACCTAACATCTAAAGTATTAAAACTATGTGACTATACTCAATTATATGTCAATTTATCTGGAACCACCAACATAATAACCTACCTTTAACTTTCATCAACTTCTTTTCCAAAAGTGTCAACACTCATAATCACCTTCCCTCCACTAGTAATTTAGACCTGTCTTTCTCTAAACACCGCTCTTATAAATACGGACATAAATCTATAAAATATCAAACCATTAAAACTTGGAACAACCTTCCTTATGAACTAAAAGCTCTCAATTCATTCTCAACCTCTAAAACCAGTTTATTCTACTTTTTATTAAAAAAATAAAGTTAATGTTTATAATTTCTATAATCAATTTTTGCTGTCTTTAGTATCGTTTTTTTTTTAGTTTCTATTGTATATTTTGCTGTCATTTTATTTTATTGCTTCTTGTTATTTTTATAAATATTTACATTACTATTATTAGATACTTTTAACTATTATTACTAATATTAATATTATTGTTATTATCATTCTTCTTCTTATTGTTATTATTATTATTAACATCGTTATTTTTATGTTAAAAAGTTTATTATTTTTATTACATATTGTGAAAATTAGCATTATATTTATTTTAATTAGATATTATTAACATTAGTAGATGTTTGCTTTATATGAGTAAATTTACTATTTGTAAACATCCTTGAATGTAAAATCTTAATTCAGAAATAAATTATTGATTGAATGATTGACCACAATAGGTTTATGGTTGAAAGTCTTTTTAAATAAAAAAAAAGAGTTATACTTTGAACACTTTTAGGTGTTTTTAAAAATATTATGAGGTTCTTTTGAAAAGTTAGATTAGTACATAATAGCGAGAAACTACTTTAACTAAAAAGTTATTTAAGTAATCAATAGCAACTTGTTTATGTGGATGAAAGAATTTTTTAGATGTTAATTGTAGAGCTCCTCAAGAATTCATATTAGAATATCTTTTATTTTCAATTCATATTAATGATATAAACACATCAAAGTTTTTAACTTAATTACGATTGTGTTTGCTCATGGTTCTAAATTTGGACACTATTTAACAACATGAGGAATGTCATAGTTGAAATTTCCGAATAGTTTAAATCAAAAAATGCTATCAAATATTTTTGGAAAACAATTGGAAACAAGATTGAGCATGCAAATGTGAAGATCAAAGACGATTTATATTAACAAATTGAGAAGCGCTGACAAGAGATTGATTTGAGGCTTTTTGACTTATTAATTGAGTCAACGCCTCAAAAAACGAAATCAGTAATTCATCGTAAAGGAAGTCAAATTTGGACTTCCTTTACGATGAGTTACTGTTTTCGTTTCTTCAAAAATTAAGTTAATTTTTGAAGAAAGAAAAAAAGTTCATTTATGAAAAATTTTGAATTTTCAGGCGATTTTTCGAATGCTTTCTTATTTTGTATAACAAACATTTATTTTTTTAAAGTAAAATCTCATATACAATTTTTTTGTGATTCTTGATATGCATCAAAGGTTTTAAATTTTTTCTTTTAATACAATAAACTATTTTAAAAATAATATGATGATGAAGTTTTGTTGCAAATTTGGTTTGTCTACCATGTTTTGTTAACCATGTTTGAAAACTATTTGTCGAACAGAAAACAATACGTACAATGTGATAATATAGAAACAACCAAAAATGATATAACTTGTGGAGTTCCTCAGGGTTCTATATTGGGACCTTTTTTTTTCTTATTATACATTAATGGTTCCTCTTCAACATCAAATTTAATAATTTTTATTTTATTTGCAGATGACTCTAATCTTTTTTATTCTCATAAAAGTATTGAAACACTTTTTATTTTTCTATAAGTCTATTCAGTCACAAACCCCCAAAAGCAATTTAACTATATATATATATATATATATATATATATATATATATATATATATATATATATATATATATATATATATATATATATATATATATATATATATATATATATATATATATATATATATTATTATAAAACAAAAATTTAGGGCAAAAATAAAACCATTGGTGTTTGGAATAACCCTATGTACGTGGGGTAATTTCGAACACACCTTGGCATAATCACAAACACTGTTGTTTAATAAAGAATAAAATGCAAATTGTAATAACTAAGTGCAGAAATTACAGACAAAAACCTCAGGATATGCTCACCTCCACCAGGCCTTACAAATGTAACACATAATTCAGTCTTTCATAGGCAGATCATGAAACTTTTCATTTCAACTTAATACAGCAACACTTTTTTAAAATTAATATTTAATTATTTTGGAATGTTTCTTTCTCAAACATTCTCTGCTTTTCACTCTATTAAATGAAATTACGTATCTAACAATTTATCTGTAAAAGTTAAATGTGACAAAAGTAAGAAACATTAAAGCCTGACGCTCGTGTGTTATCAATAACACTTTAGACGTTCGAAATTACCCCACTAAGATTGTTCGTTATTTCCCCGCGTACACAAACAAATGAAATACGATTAATCTATTGAGGTTCTATTGACATATATAATACGTGTTAAAAACTCCTTGATTTTGATACTATGCAACAACAACAATAAAAGGATGTATTTTATTTCCATACTAGCTACAACATGTTTCTCAAGCAAAAAATTACATGAAACTATCTGAAAAAGTTAGAATCAATTTATTGGAAACAACGAGCGCATTTTCACTACACTACTGCGCGTCTGAAATAAAAACCGGCAAATATTCGTTAAAATTCGGATTAAAAAGTTTACTGAAAGGCGAAGTCGACTTCGGCTTCAACTTAGATGCCCAATTCGGAATAGTAATTCGGCTATCGGTTAAGTTCGGTAACAACTTCAAAATTTCATTTAACTTTTAGTTAAATTTGAAAGCTATTAACTTTTTTTTCAATTTATAAAGAAGAAGAGATATAAAATATATTACATGTTTTATGTATATCAACCTGCTTCTGCGCGCACCAGCTTTGTTTGTCAAGGTTGAAAAGTGTTTCGGAGTTAATGAGTTGAGACAGGGTCGATAACTAATATAAGAAGTAGCTTCTCGGCTAAAGTTGCCCCCTCGGTCTTAGAAACATGAGTTCTGTAAAAAAAAAACAAAAAAAAAAACATGCTAAAAATAAATTTGATTAAATATTCGAAAAGTTTTTCTAAGCCACAAAGTCTATTCGTTGCTTATTAATTCTTATTTATCGCTTTCAAAAAATCCTCAAGGTCAAAAACATGTGAAAACTTAACCTAAAAATCTTAACGATCTTTTTCCTTCATAAAATTGACATTCAAATTTTGAATGTCAATTTTCAATAGAAATTTTGAATCAAAATTTCTAAATGAACGTTGATACTGTTTTTTTGTTCATGTTCGTTCAAAAACATTACAAGTATTAAGATTCCATGAATTAAGTTCTCATTATACTGAATTTTTAGAATTTTTATTTTAACAAAAACTGTTTTTTGTATGCGTATATTTTTTAATAAAAAATATTTGTTCCACTTGTTCTTCGTCATGTTTTGAATTATGGTTACTTACAAACTAAAAAATAATAATTTTAGTTTATAAAAATTGATTATATAGCAACCGCTGCGCAGTGGTTAGAGCACTTGCTTAAGAAGCAATAGGCCTTGGATTCGAAGCAAGCTCTGGGCATATTTACACCATCGGTAAAGAAGGAGGTTTGAACTTCCTAGTTAAATACTTTTCTAAAGTACTCCGTGACAAAACCACGTGACAAAACCACGTGGTCTTCTTGGAAAGCTAAAGCAAAAAACAAAAACAAAAAATTTTTTTTTATTAAATTTATAAAAGTTTTTAAAAAAATTCTCTTTCAATTAAATGTATTTTTAAAATCAAAATTCGGCTTTCAGTTAAATTTGGTTAAGAAGTCCAAATTCGTATTTCTTTTAAATTCGAGTCTTAAAATGACGACTTCGCCAGTCCTTAGTCTGGAACTGAGCATGGGATCCCCTATCATGCCATTTTGACCATGTTTGCCATTACCCCTCTCTTCCCTACCTCTTATTTTACCCAATCTCCAAATTATTAAAACTGAAATCAAATATTCTTCTCTAAATTATGATAAACTTACAATTAGAGGATTAAGGAAAAATAAAGCGAGTTAATTAAATAATATTTGTATGATATTATAATTCTTGTTTTTTTTCTGATCATTACTTTTATTTTTTTATTTTTCTGAAAAATAACAATTTAACAGTTAATAAAAAATACCCTACTTATGAATGAAGATAATGATACACTTAACTCAGAATTTAATTCATTACAAAATAAAAATAGGATACGTCAAGAAAAGCATTCTGACCCGGATATTAATTTTTTTAGTAATAATAAAGTATTTCAAAGTATTAATACTTTATGTTATGACCCTAAAACTGTAAACATAATGCAAGGACTAGATGCAAATTCATTTTCAATTTTGCATTTAAATATTAGGAGTTTTCCAAAAGTTTTTGAATTATTATTAAACAATTTTTAACAATTTTAAACAATTCATTTATTATTATTAAACAACTTTTATGTGAGGTTAAATTTAATTTTAAAAATATTAGTCTCAGCGAGAAATGGTGTACTGATGAATATATCGAGACAAATACAAATTTTCAGCTACCAAATTATAAAGTGATTCATCAATTTAGAGGATCTGGGAAGAACGAAGGGGGTTTGTATGTATTTATAAGTAATTCTCTATTATACAACCTAAAAAAAGATATGTGCTGAACCACTAATGATTGTGAATCATTATGTGTGGAAATAATAAATAAAACCACAAAAAACATTATCATCCACGTTTTATACAGACCACCTTCCGACTCAATAAAAAAATTCAAAAATCATATTAAAAATACAAGTAAAAGTAAATTAAGCAAAAATAAAAGTGTTTACTTTGTAGGTGATTTTAACCTGGATATAAACAATAGTCATTTAAATACAAATAAAAATAATTTATTTAACGTCATATATCAGAAAAACTATGTTCCACTAATTGTGCGGCTGTGGCGCTAATTTGTGCGTCCGTGGCGCAGTGGTTAGAGCGCTTGCTTTATAAGCAGGAGATCCAGGTTCGAAATGACCTCTGGATATATTTTCGCTTCAGGTAAGGAAGGAGGCGTGAACTTTCTGGTTAAATGCACTTCCGCGGTGCACTGTGGCAAGACCGTTAGGACTTCTTGGGGCACCTAAAGAAAAAAAAAATGTTTCACTAATTAATAAACCCACAAGAATAACTAGAGAAAGCGCAACAATTATACATCAAATAGTCACCAATGAATTCAAATCAAAAATAAAAATAGGAATATTTAAATGCGACATTTCAGATCACTTCCCTGTATTTCTTATCTCACAAAAATGCGATAATATCTATGTACAAAAAGTTAAAAAAAATATAAATGAAATATAAATAAAAAATCCGTGAAAAATTTTAATACTCTTCTATCAGATTTAAATTGGGATGACCTCCTTGATATTGAACATACAGATAAGGTATACGATAAGTTTATTGATAAACTACAACAACTTTATAATAGGGCTTTTTCTGTAGTCACAAAATGTGTGAAAAAAAAAAACATTATTAAATCCATGGGTAACGCCTGGAACTATAAAGTCGTCAAAATAGAACAACGACTATATAATGTTTCTCATATCTTTTAAAACTAAACAAAAGTGTGAGGTATGATAATATTAGTAGTAATGTAATTTAAAAAAATCAATAAAATACTTAACAATCCCTCTTTTACATATTTTTAATCTATCTTTTAAACAAGTATTTATCCGGAGAAACTGAAAACTGCGAGGGTCATACCTATTTTCAAATCAGGAGACATTTCTAATCATGAAATTTACAGACCAATTTCAATTCTTCCTTGCTTCTCAAAAATCTTAGAGCGGATTGTGCATAACCGAATTTTAACTTTTGTTAATATAAATAATATTCTACATAATAAACAGTTTGGATTTCAGCCTGGGTATTCAACTGACCATGCCATTATTAATATTGTTCACGATATATTTAAAGCATTTGACAAAAGTAAGTTTATCCTCGGAGTTTTTATAGATCTTGGCAAAGCCTTGGATACAGTAGACCATAGCATTCTTATAAAAAAACTTGAAAGTTATGGAATTAAAAGCACATATTTAGAATGGCTCAAAAGTTATCTAAACAATAAAAAACACTACATAGCACAAGAAGAAGAAAAAACTAGTTACTTGACTATAACTTGCGGTGTTCCCAAAGACTCAATTCTGGGTCCACTTTTATTTCTTATTTACGTAAACGATTTCCATAAGTTTTCAAACATTTTAAACTAAGTTTTATTTGCAGATGACACGAATTTTATTTAGGGTAGATTAGGGTAATTTGAGCACCTTGGTAATATGAGCATACTTAAAGATTTCTTAGATGTAAGGAGTGAAGTTAAAGTTGCTATCTATTTTTTGAATCGACTTTATGTGGTGATTACAAGAATCAGTACAATTAGCGCAAATCTATATGCAGTAATTAGCGGGTATCATCTAATAAAAATGCTGTTAAATTTTTTGCGTTTTCAAAATAATATCATCACGCATAAATAAATCTGTGGCGCGAAACTTTGGTGCTAAAATAATGAAATTAATTTTTTCATAAAGAAAAATATGTTAGCTAAAAATCCAATCCTTTTTTGCTTGAAAAACAATGCATAGAAACATTTAGTTGACTTTATTTAAAGATGCCATTTTTGTGTAATATGAGCATGCTCAAATTACCCAGTGATTTTTATTGAAATTACCTAGTTTAAAGTCCTAAAAAAGCAGTGGTTTTAATTGGTTATTTGAATAAAAATAAAATATAGTAAAATTTTATAATATTTTAACAATACTAAACACTTTTCTGTGATTTAAATTCAAAAAAATTGAATTTTTATCGTTCAAAGGTTTGAGTTGGTAAAATTGAAAAAATAACGAACTAATTTTTTTTTTTTTCTTGCGGAAAACATAGTAGTATTATTTCAACAAAAAGTTGCTTAACATTTAATCTTTTAATGATAAGTTTTGTTAATAACGAATCATTATATTCCAAAAATTAGTTCTAATTGTCAGGTTGGTATTTTTTTTACAAAATAATGTTTTTTTGTGAGCTAATTTAAAGTGCTCATATTGCCAAGTGGTCTGGGTAATATGAGCATTTTTGTGACTTTTTTAAAACCTCTGTGTTTTTAAGAAAAAATTTCGGGTGCCCAAATATCTAAGTGGATCATGAGAAGGGATCCCTAAATATTGTTTATTCGCAAAAATTTTGGATCCAGCTTAATTATTTTTGAAATTATTCCAATTTTTGCTTAAGGTGCTCATATTACCCTAATCTACCCTATTCTAATGAAGATGTCAACCTTTTATTTAAAATAGTAAACAAGGAATTTTTAAATCTAACGGAATGGCTTAAGGCAAACAAATTGTCCTTAAATTTAAATAAAACTAAGTATACTTTTTTTCATAGAATCCAAGATAAAGAAAATATTCCATCAAAACTTACTGATCTTTATATTTACAACTCTAAAATAATTAGAGAGTCATCATTAAAATTTTTAGGAGTGATACTTGACATGGAGAGAACACATAAAAACGATAGAAGATAAAATTTCAAAAAATATTTGCATTTTATACAAAGGTAAGCAATTATTAAACCAAAACACTGTTTAAAAATCTTATATTTCTCCCTTATACATTGTTATATGCGCACTTGCCTCAGAAACAAAAGATCCATGGTTCAAACCCTACCTCTGGGCAAGTTTTGTGACATCGGTTAGAAAGGAGAAGTGAACTTCCAATTAAATGCTTATTCGCAGTGCTCTGTAATAAGGCCGTAAAGACTTCTTGGGGCACCAAAACAAATTTAGAAAAATATATTATGTTATATAGACTATGCAAATATTGCATGGTGCAGCTCTAATGTGAGTAAAGTTAAAAAATTGCTTAGTAGACAAAATTATTTCACGCTGTTAGAATTATTTCAGGTACAGGTCTGTACACACATTCTAAAAAACTATTTAAAAATCATCATATACTTAATGTTTTTCAGTTGAACCTTTATCAAATTCTTATACCTATGTACAAACTTCATAATAAAGTAACTCCTATAATATTTAATACACTTTTCAATAAAATTAATCACGTGTACCCTACAAGATTTTCAAATAATAATTATGAGCAACCTAAAATGCACTATTTGGTTACTAAATTTTCTATTGCCATGAGAGGTCGTAAATTATAGAACACTTTATTGAATAACCAGCAGAAAAATTGTTCTTCACTTTCTCTATTCAAACAAAAACTCAAACAAAAACTTCTAAACGATGTTAATGAATTAAATTCTTCTTAAAATTCTTTACTTCTTTTTTTTTAACTTTTTTTAATTTTTAATTTTTTTCTTTTTTTTAAACAACTATCTTATTAACTGGTCTTTAATTTAAATTTTCTTTATTTTATCCTGTTAATTTATTTTTAGTTTTTAGGTGTAATTATTTTTTTTTTTAATTTTTTTTTTACGATTTTCTTTTGATTATAGATTAGTAACTGATCTTAACATACTTGTAAAATTTGTATTTATTTTTTATATGGTACAAAGTAATTTTATGTTTACATTTTAATGGTTGTATACGCTTGCAAATGAAAGCACGTCGGACGTAGTGATAAGGCAACTATTGTCTTCTTTTAGCCCCGCTCATCTAGATTTAATTTATATAAAACACCATAGTGTTCTTTTTTTAATGACAAAGGTAAATAAATAAAAGGTAAACGAGTGAATTTTGATAAAATCAGTCATGAAAACAACATATAAACTCAATTGAAAAAAAAAATTTCAAAAAACATTGACATTATCGATAGAGCAAAGACATTTTTAAATTTTTGGTCCTTGAAAAATTTACACTTTTTCTTTATATATATAGTTATATATTAGCAAAAACATGCAGTTAGAATTGTATTTGGAGCTGGTAAAGCTGTTCCTTGTGAACCTCTTTTACGTAGACTTGGTCCCTTATTTGGTGCCTTAAATATTCTTAAACTAAACATTATTACAGTTTATGTATAAAACAAAATGTGGACTGTCTCCAAAAAATTTTAAAACTTGTTTCCAGGAAATACACCATATGTATTCTACAAGATTTTCCATAAACAACTTTGTTGTTTATTAATCGTATTCAAAACTGAGTTTTTATTCAATTCAGAATCGCGGTCCATTTTTGTGGAAACGTTTTCCAAACATTGCTGCCGATGAGAATACTTTACTTAATCAGTTTAAAATTAAATCAAAGCGTTAACGTTTTGATTTAAAACTGATTAAGTTAATTAACTTAATCAGTTTTAAATCAAAACGTTAACGCTTTGATTTAATTTTAAACTGATTAAGTAAAGTATTCTCATATTCTCATCTAATTTTTACTACACACAGATTTTGATTTATCTTGTTTTTTTTAAAATGGATCAATAAAATCATCTAAAACACTGAAAATCAACTAAAAAAAACAATAATTAATTTAAGTTAATCTGTAAATTTAATTACCCAGTTAGTTCAAAAAGTAAATTAAATAATTGCTGACATTAATCATTATCATTAAACGGTATTTTTATTGAAGTTGTTTTTTCTGTTTGTTTGCTTTTTGTTTTATCTAATTTATTGTATTACTTTTAATTAAGATGATGTTATTTTAATGTTAATATTTTTGTAAACATATTTCTGAGTTTTGAGTAAAACCTGGTGAAACGGCACACGATATCATTCCACACACTGATCGAAATTATCAAATTAAAACTAAACTGGTATGACTGCAAAAAAAAATAAAAATAGATTCAAATACAGAATTATCTACATTTTTTTCTTTTTTTATACAACTTTAACGGGAAGTTAATATTTTATATATATTTTTTATAGTTGCGAACAAAAAAGCGCTTGAACCGAAACTGATATAAAAATAATTTTAGCACTATCTTGTTGTAAATTTAATTTTAATTCTGATAACATAATAATAATGCAGCTAGAACTAAAAGTTAAATAAAAAATCAAAAAAGTAAAAAAAAACTCTTTTTTCTGATAAAACCGCACATTCGATTAATTACTTAGTTGTTTGCAAGTGACTAAGCGCCTATCTTTATCTAATTAAGTTAGTGTTAATTAGATAACACTCCGGTTTAATTAAAAATGAACTATAATGTTATTTGTCAATATAATCATCTCTTACTCATTAAAAACCAATTGTTATATTATTTCTCAATATAATCGTCATTCACTCAGTTCAATTTAACTCACTCACTTTAACATGTCAACTAAAAAACTTAAGCATACAAGAAAGATGATATACTAGCAACATTAACTGATGTAGAAGAAAGTAAAACATCACTAAGAAAAGCTGCATTCAAACATGGCGTTTCAGTCTCAAAGCTCAAAGATTGCAAAAATAACAGCAACAAAAGTTTCCATGGCTCAGGTACAACAACGGTACTCTCAAATGAAACAGAAAGATTGATAGTGCATGCGTTCTAATTACTTGGTGACTGGGCTTAAAGTTTAACCCGAAATGAAATCCTAGAACTAGTATGTGGCTACCTTAAACGCGAAGATCATTTGCACTTATTCAAAAATGGCAAGCCTGGTAAAGACTGGTTTTAAGCCTTTATGAAGAGATAGTCAAAAGAATTTTCAACAAGGAAAGCGGATAACTTAGCATCTTAAAGAGCCGCTTCTAGTACTCCAGAAATAATTGATCGTTATTTTGAATGCTTCGCCAAGCAATATCAACAGACTGGTATAACTTCTGGATTGCGAATTTGGAATTGCGATGAAACAGGTTTTTCGGGTGATCGAGACAAAGCAACCGTAGTGTGTCGGAAAGGGACAAGACGTGCATTTGAACTTACTAGCAACAATGAAAAAATTCATTATACTGTAAACTATTGCTGCAACGCTGATGGGCATTTTGCACCACCATTTGTGATATACAAAGCCAAAAGAAACTTTTGTCCTGACTGGGCAAGAGGAGGTTCAGTTGGCACCAAATATTCAATTTCAAAATCAGGTTGGATGGAGCACAATACGTTTATTGAATGGCTGAAAGAAGTACTTATACCCGAAACTGATCAAATTGGTGGTATTCATATTTTAGTATAAGATGGCATACGAGCATACAACTAACATTGCTTTGAAAGCGGTATTGCTGTGCAAAAAACACAATATAATCTTGATTTGTTTACCAGAGCATTCTTCACATATTCTACCACCATTGGATAGAGGTGTCTATTGTCATATCAAACAAGCAAGGAAAGAAATTTTTACAAAGTATTACAAAGACTCAAAAATTTAAGAATTTAGATAAACGAAATTTTCCGCCGTTGCTCACACTGCTGTACAAGAGTGGTAAATCTTTTACACGCTTTCATGCAATCGCTGGTTTCCAGTACACTGGCTTATTTCCACATAATAAAAACAACATAAATCATAAAGCGTTAGCAATCACACAAACGTTTAATCTACCTTCATCAACTTTAGCAACCTCCGCAGCACCTACACCATCTTGCTCAGACATAGCTTCATCATCTTTAACAGCCGCCGCAGCACCTACTCCAACTACACACCGATTACTATCTTTCTCAACTACACCAGCTTCAAGTTTCGATAGGTATCAAGCATGTGTTGACGCTGCAAAAACAGCATCGAGATAGAGTTAAAGCATCTTTTTTCAAGCAAGAAATCAATCGCATGTTAAGAAATTGAAGCAGTGCAACATGTCAAAACTTGGCGGAAAATGTATTACTGAAGAAGATGTGATCGAGTTCCTCAAACAAAAAGATGAAGAAAAAACAACAAAAGAAGCCGTGAAAGTTGCTAAACTTAACGCAAAGCGTAGACTCTATGCCAAGTACTCAAATGCCTGAGCATAATAATGCTGAGCAACCTCAGCAAAACCATAATGAAGAACAATTACGAGCAGCCAAACGGATAAAAGTTGCAAAATGTAAAAAATGTAAACTACAGTTACACACAGAAATGTTGCAATGCGAGAATTCGATGTGTCGTAACGGCTGTGCAAAGAAACATGTTTACCAAAAAAATGTGCAGTTGGAACTAAATTTTTTTTTACAAAAAATGTAAAAACTTAAATATAGTTTCTAAAATATAAGTTGTGTTAAAAAAAATAATTAAAAAAAAGTTAAAATTTAAAAAATTCAATGTTTTCTCAGTTCAAAAAAAAATAGTTTACCATATTGTGTTTATCATGTTATGTCTACCATGTTTTCTCTACCATGTTTTTTCTGCCGTGTTTTGTCTGATACGAGCTAAATATCCTTAATTTATTTCTTTTTTATGTAGAAATATAAAACCAACTTTTTCCCCATGTCTTTTCGAAGTTTATTTCATAGAGATAGATAAAATATACTTTCGGAATGATTCTACAGCCGATTTTAGTTTAATAATTTTTTTAGAAACTCGACTAAAAAATTTTTAGAAGAATGAAGCTTTGATTCAAAACTCAAACAAAATCTTATTCTTTTTATTCGAAAATTTATTTATATACTTTTTAACTCCTGAAAATTCCAATTTTCTTTATTAATAATTTTATGAGTATTTTTGTAGAGTTATTACGATTATATTATTATGTTAAGATAAAGTTATATGCATATAAAGAATAAACAGTCATGGCGCAGTGGTTAGAGTTCTGCCTTAGAACGATGTGGTCCGAGGCTTAATACCGGCTCTTGGATTTAGTCGCGAAATATTTTACAAAATATTGTAAAAAATTTTTACTTTATGATTGAAAGTTCAATAATCGTTTAAATAAAAAAAACAATTCAATGTAAACATGTTTTGACACTTAAAGTCAAAACAGGTTTACTACCCAGTGGACATACATCACCGTATGGACGTACTGACGTCCCTGGGAAAACGTGCACCCACTGAGAAAAATGAAATACTTATGACAGCTATGATTATTTGAATAATAACATTCTAATAATGTTAATAAGTAAAATTTGAGGGCTTTTTTTGTTCCCAGCCTCTAATCATCTCAATTTTTTGCAAAACAACATTATTTGACATGAGTATAAACATGTAAATGTTTGGAGTTTGCTCCAGATCTGGAAGTTAGCTAACTCAAACACCAAAAAATGCTGGATCCGTCGCTTATACCTAGCAAAACGAAAAAGTTTGTCTTTTATAATTTACAACGCAAACTAAAAAAAACATACTTTGAAAAAAATATTTAATAAAAGTCTAATTAGGCTTTGCTTATAGCTGTTGGCTCGAAAGTAATACTGATGGAGTTAGGGCAGGAGGAGTTAAGTGATATTCCTCGATTGCGATAAAAAAAAATATATGCAAGAAAACAATATTAATAAACAATATGCAAGAAAATAACATTTAAATTGGAGTGCAATGGAAAATATTTACCGAACACTCGCCAATTAATACATAGGTCATGCTATTTTACTGAAATTTAACGGAAATATAATTATTACCTTCAACATGGCTTTTTTTGAAGGTTTGAATGGCTATTGTTTTTTTAAAAAAGCTTGAATAATAGTTCGAAAGTTTAATGAGTAAAATTAACTAACAACTATATAATGCGTCTGCTCCCAGTGGTTCTAAAATATTTTTTTTTTATTTTTTTTTATTTTCGTCATTTTACACATTTTACAATGTTATCTATAAATTTAAACAAATATATATAATTACAAGCTGACTGGGGCAAGTAGAAGTCAAAATGACTTATCATCAAGCCCCTTTGTGAAATAGAAAAAAATACAATAAAATTTTACATCTTCCAATATTATATAAAAGAGTGAAATTAATAAGTTTAAAAAAAAAAAAAAATTTGAAAGTTAAAAAAGTACTTAAAGTTAAAAAAAGAAAAATTTAACACAAAGTTAAAATAAAAAATAACAAATAAAAGTTACAAATCTGTACATATTTGTATACATATTCAAGACAATAAAAAAATTTTAATTTGCTACATAAGCATATACATATCCAATACAATATTAAAATTAAATAAAGTACATAAAAAATTAAAAATACAAAATTATTTCAATTTTTTTAAAAAAAAAGAGAGAATGTACTTAATGTTTAAATTTAGTAAGTGTTTTTTTATAGTTCTTTTAAATGTAGCAATAGATTTTATTTTTTTCATATTTTCGTCAAGAACCGAATTCCACAAGCGTGGTCCCCGGCATATAGTCGAGAAGTCAGATATTTTGAGTGATGTTAGTGGGATGTAGTAATTACTCGTTGAATGTCTTGTTTCATATTTATGATTTACTCGAGTGAAACTTTAAAAAAATATTTTGGAATCATTCCATTTTGAAGTTTAAACATAAATAACAAGTTATGGTATATATTTAGTTTGTATACATTTAGAGCATTTATTTCCTTGAGTAACGGCTCGGCACTTTCGTATCTATTTGCGCCCAAAACTAATCTACTTGCTTGCTTTTGTTTTGTATAAATAATTTTTAGGAAAGATGAATGATTGTTTGCCCAGGCAATATTACAATAGTTAATATGACTATCTATAAATGAGAAGTATAAATTTTTTAAACATAAATTATTTAAAAGATGTTTTGTCTTGTACATAATCCCCAGAGTCTTTGAAACTTTGTTCTCAACTAGCTTTATTTGGTTTTTCCAATTTAAATACTCATCGAAAATAATTCCTAGTATTTTCATTGGAAAAACTCGTTTTATTTTAATATTGTTAATTGTTAGTTCAGGTAAGTTAAGTTCATTGTTTATATAGCCAAACTCATATTGATACCATATTTATCAGATAAGGTTTTAGTTCTAGCATTGAGCTTTTAAATGTGATCTACTTGCGTGCTTCGCTCCATCTTGAAATCTTGCAAAAACCTTCAGACAAAAACGCTTCGCTTGAAGGCTCAATCTCTTTTGTTTGTTAACTGTAATCTGGGGCTTCTGAGTTAAATGAATAGATTTATTCTTTATTCTTGTCGTTTTAATTTATTCTTGTCGTGACAAGAAACCAACACCCTCTGATTGCTTGGAGGGGGCATTTGAGCTTGAAAAAGATCTCACTTCTGCTACAGCATGGGGCTCACAGTGGCTGGTGAGCTTTAATTCAGATAGAACTCAATTTTTTTCAGCCAATCGTTATCACAATAGTTTAGATCTTCCTATATTTATGAACGGTGATGTACTCGATGAGTCACCTACTCTTCATCTTCTAGGACTAACTCTTACTTCCAATCTTTCTTGGAAACCATATATCAAATCAGTTGCAAAATTAGCATCTGCTTGGTTGCATCTCTTTATCGAGCTCGTCACTTTCTTACTTCGGATTCTATTCTCTATCTCTGTAAATCCCAAATCCGGTCTTGTATGGAATACTGTTGCCATATCTGGGGCGGATCTTCTAATGATGCCCTTTCTCTTTTAGACAAGGTGCAAAAACGCATTGTAAACATAGTTGGACCTGCTCTTGCAGCCAACCTCCAACCATTATCACATCGTCTCAATGTTGCTTCTCTTTTTCTTATCTACAAATATTATAATGGGCACTGCTCTAAAGAGCTAGCGTTTCTTGTGCCATCTACTAAAATTCATTCTCGTGTTACTCGTCATTCAATTAAGTCTCATCATTTTTCTGTGACTGTTTCTAAGTGCTCTAAAAACGCTTATTCGTCTAGTTTTTTTCCTCGAACATCAGCTCTTTGGAATTCGCTTCCTTCATCTTGCTTTCCTGATTCATATAATTTGCAATCTTTTAAGTCGTCCATCAGTCGTTATCTTGCTCTACAATCTTCATCTTTTCTCTTTCAGTAACTTCCAACTTTATTTAGTGGCTGCTCGCAGCCTTGTTGGAAGCGAAGATGTTTTTCTTGATTCATGTTTTTCTGACCAGACAACGGCTGGTCTTAGTATTTTGTTGGCAATAAACTATCTATCAAAAGCATTGGCTAGGTATTCATATAAAAGTTTATTGTTTATATAGCCAAACTCACTTTCCCCAATAGCAGCAAGAGTTTCTCGAAATTCTTCGTACACATTCATAGGCACCAAGCTGAATCAAATTGAATGTCCAGTAATTTGATAAAAGCATTAGGTAAAGCAAAGATTTATTTGACAAAGATCTTAACATTAGGCTTGACTATAAGCATAATAAGAGAGAAAAAAAAAGGAAATAAATAAGAAGGCTAAACTTACCAAGTACTGTAACACGTTCTTTTGCATTTGTTGATATTGTATAATAAAAATTTTTAAAGCCTTTCTCTGCCAGAACTATATTTGGGTGTCTCTTCATGAAGAGTGAATACCTCATAAAATAAAATAAAAATAGCAATTATAGCTTAAAGATACATGTACATATATGTAAATAATAATATATACTAGTCCAATGTTCGAAACTAGAAGTTGAAAAAAATTGCAAAAACATAAATGACAATTAAAATTGTATTTTTTGACTCAATAATATTTAATATCTAACCACTTTCCCCCAGGCACAAGTCCCAACTCACCCAAATTTAAAAAGCATATTTCTGTGTATATCAAGGAGATTCTTTTCATTAGATATAAACAAAGAAATAAGGGATAAAATGGTATCTTTTGTAACAGGCAGAGCACGCTTTTGGGTACCTCATATATAAAACTTACCAGCACCTGTTCCTCTGCACCAGTCAAGAAAGTGTTCGGACCCATCTTTTTGTTGATCAGGGCCTTTCCACATATTTTATCTTGCAAAGTAATTCGAGAAATTTTGCAAAATTTTTCAGCTTTTAAAATGGACTTCTCTTTAAAGAAAAATATATATTAATATATTGTAAATGGCTTGCATAATCGTATGATGTAATAAATAGGTGTCATGTCTATTTATTTATTTTAAGCAACTTTTATATGACAACAGTAAAAACTGATTATAGAATTAATTAACTAATATAAAATTTAAAACTTAAAACTTACCTCTTAACGTCTTCTATTGCATTTCCAATATCCTCCTCAGTATATCGGGATCTTGATGATATCCTCCTGAGGATCTTGACGTCATTCTTGAGCAGCTGCTTATTTTAGAAGACATTTAATTTTATTTTAATTTTAGTTTTTTTTTATATTTAAAAGAAACAAAATACATTTAGTTAAGGTTTAGTAGATATTCATTTGAGAACTCTTTGGTTCGAAATTAATCTCCGAGGAAATTACAGTGTTGCAATCGTTAACTGTGCAAGTAGAGCTTTTACAAAACATTTATGATTGTCCAAAGTGAACTGTTTTTTTAGTGCAGTTATTTGGTGACAAATTTATATGTTTGTGTAATATTTTGGTAAAAGCATGAAACTTGGCCTACACGTTGATAAATTGAAATACTCAGTTTAAGAATCAGACCCACTTTCAAAAAGGCTTCATCTGTCTCCATGGCAACTGGATTATGTACATAGCGACAAAATATTTAAAAAAAAACTGACATATATCCATCAATCAATGAAAGTAATGCTTTTGCACATTTAAAAAGACTTTAACAGCCTTTCTCTATTTTGCAACTACATCGTATAAAGTCATGGCACATTATGGAAGCTTCGAGAATTGTCGTTTAAATATTGTTATTCATAACTTTCACTCACATGGATTAAGATTTATATATATATATTTTTTTTTTCTTTAATTAACTACAATATGCATAAAATGGTATGGAAGTTAGCCTTACGTTTTTTCTAAGTTTATTTTTAGATAAGTTCCCGAAAGAAGTTGATTAAACAGGCGTAGAAATAGTTTCCCGTTTCTGGTCTTTCATTAAAGTTTAAAACTGGTCAAATTTCAGTGTATGAACCAGAAAAATTTGATAATAATTATTTTTTAGAAAATTCTACAGTAAAAATTTCAAGATCTGATCCAACTTTCTCTGATATTGAAAAAAGTCTTCAGCTGTTGTGTAACTTAGATTATCACAACCTGCAGTTGTGAAAACGTTAAGATTCAAACACAATGGGCAAACCATTTGTTTTTCCTGCAAAACAGTTCAAAACTCTGCTACCCATTTGTATTAATAATTTCATAGCTTTTTTTTAAGACATTGGTATCCCAATTTGTTACAGTTTATCAACTAGTGTCTTTTTTCGAGTTTTCGCGTGAATTATTATGCCTACAAAAATCGCTATGGAATTTTCTCGAGACTTTTTTGTCTTTTTTAAAGCTTGGTTTCCTTGTTGATTTTTACGAATACGCTTCATACTAAAGTGAATTATCAATTAACTAATTATTAAAGTTGGTGTCAACAAATGAAAGAAGCAGGAACAAATTCTCATTGGCAATCTTGTAAAAAGTAATCGTTGAAGTCATAACTTTGATTAGAAAGAATATCTTGAGGCAATGTTTTAGCTGCATCAGACAATATGAAAAATTCTTCATCATAATTCTTTTCATAACAATTCTTCAAACCATTTCCAACAGTTTTGTCAAATGTAGAGAAGAAAAACTCCTCATAAATATACTTCCTTAGACTATCTACATGTACCAACTATCTCTGCTTTAATTTTGTTGTATTGATCCTTTCAAAAATGTTTCTACAAAGTTAACTAACCTTTTTATGGCTGAGCAAGGTAAACTAATTCAAAAGACATTTAAAACTAAATTAAAAGACATTTAAAACCAATTTAAAAAGACAATTCAAAGACGCTGTTATCATTATCTTTTGTTTCTTGTATTATGCACTGTTCCAATTCAGAAAGAACCTGAGAAATTTGCTTTTCAGAATTACCGTATAACATTTTATTGGACTCTTTTCTATTTAAATCTTCTCTTATATATTGAACAATTATGTAGAGTCATATGCAGTATCTGGGGCTATCAGGTCACCAGCACTAAGCTCACCCAACAAAGTACTATCTTCAAGAATTGTGGCGCACTTTCTAGCACTTTTTCTGAAAAAATGTAAGGAAATGTTAAAACCCGATGAAATGCACCGTCAGAGCTTTCACAGAAGAAATATCTCGAAATGGTTTCACAAGCTTTTCTTAAAAAAGCCTTATTAGATGAAAGTTAATTTATTAAACAAAAACTATGCTCGACACTATCATTTTTCTTCTTGAACTCTTTTTGGTTTAGTACTTGTTTTTCAGCCCTTTTCTAATTTTATGCTATATTTATTATTACACAACTTATTAAACTTTGCATCTTTGTTGAATCCATTAGAATATAGAAGTATCTACATAATCAAATAATATTGAAATTGGTGACTCGCTCAGGCTTTCAAATTAAGGAAATATTCAGTTTTATATGATTTTCGGGCAGTAAGTTCTACAGACTTGTTTGTCTTATCAAAGTTTTTTTTATAAAGAAAAAAAAGAAGATATTTTTATATTTTAAATAAAATAAAAAATTTACAAAGTTTTTTACCTCGTCATTTTTCTTTAAAAAAACAACTGTAATTTATTTTTGCACGCAATACGAACCCGTTCAACGCAATACGAACACGTTCAAGCTCCGTTGTTATCAGTTAATTATTTCCATATAGTGATTTTCTATTTTTTGCTTTATTTTTATTGAGCTTTCTATTGGTATATAAATTATTATATTTAAAAAAATAAATTTTGTTGCTATGGGAAGGTGCTAGTTTCCAAAGAGACCATTTGTAGTCATTTTAAAAGTGAGTTTGAGTCTTAAAATGAATGTTTCAACCTTATCAACATGCCCATTAAGTTTCATGCTTTTACCCTAAATAGCACAAAGTTTGCACTAATTGACTGCACTCTTTAGCAATCATAACAATCAAGAAAGTAATACCTTTTTAAAGTAACTCTATAAAAATCCAAGTGAATGGAAACATTTTTTTTTCAGTCAAGGCGGTGTTTTCGAAGACTGAATTAAATTTCAATAACTTAAAGTTAAGTTATTGAATTTTAAATAAGTGTTTATTTTAAGCATAAATTACTGGCACAGAATCCTTATTACAAGATAAAGCAATGATGGTAAACTTTTATTTATATATTTTTTTGTAGAATATTGGAAATCATAATTAATTTCTTCCAGTCTTGGACACCTATTTTACCCCCACACTCTTTTCAGTGTTTTGATTTTAAAGTTTTGTACATTTATCTCATCTGTTTTCGTGTCAGCATAAAAAAGAAAAAATGTCAATTGCATTACAGTTGTCGTGCGATTCTTGTGGTTATCTAAAAATAGTCATAAAGTTATTCTTAAGAGTTAAGGGTTTTTAACTTTATTTGTTTCAAATTATCCTATGTGTTTATTTTTACGATAGCCAAACTTTTTTCATATATCAAAGAAAGATAGGCGATCATTTCAGTCATTATTTCAGCACTTTACTTCAATTCGTATTGCTCATCATATTTTTAAGTATTTTAAGATTGTTCCATTCTTGCTACTAAGTTTAGTAGTTAAACAATTATCAAAAATTATTACAAAATTATTAACAAAAATAATATATTTACTTAATCCTTAAACAGAAGGCAAAATTCAGGTAGAAGTCAGCTAAATTATTATAGCATTGATTGTATTAAAGATTTAAAAATAAATATTAGAATATAGATATTTCTAATAATAGCTATGGGCTATAATTTATAAGGTTCTAATAACAGGATCTTATGTTAGAGTAGTATGTGTTACATACTACCCCCTCCTCTATACTAAAAAAAATCAAAACATGTTTTAAAATGAAAGTATTATCACATTAAAAACATTTCTTAAATTAAGTTTAATTTTTTTAACAATAATTTTAATATGAAAAATCTTAATTGATTGACTAAATTATTTTATTTCTCAAAAAAAGTTTTAGAAATAATACGAACTATTTGGGAAAATTCTCAAAATAATTAATTAGATTAGCAGATAAATCAGTAGTGTATCCGTTAGCTGGAATGGAATGGTTAGTCCTCTCTTTTACTTAAACTAGAAAAAAAATCACTGTCTTCAAATAAAGTTGGACAGGGCCGGCGCAAAAAGGTGTCATTGTGGGGGGGGGGGGTGCTATTACAATTTTGCAGACAAAAAGGGTTGATTTTTATGTACACCAAAGAGTGGTTATTTAGGTACGTATGTATGTAGTAAAGTTTCTGGCATAACTTTTTTTACAATGGTATTTAAGTTATTAAATTGCTTAGTCAAACTAAAACCCTAATCACTAAAATATTGAATTGAATGAATCACCAACTCCTCAATTTCAACTTATTAGTTGTAACTGAAAAACTGGCCTTCCGCTTCCGCATACTGATTTACTTTTTTCCGCTTCCATATTGAATCACTTTTTTACATTTCTATTTGTCAATTAGAAGATTAACCGAGAGAACTGGGTTTTATGGTAATAGTAGTGAATTTAAAAAGAAATTAAAAATGACGATTATCATTTTGTAAGTTGTTAACCACAATATTTAAGGAAGAAAACACATACACAATTGATTGTTATTTTATTATTTAGTGACCGACTTCAGCAGAAAATTACATTTTTTTAACCTTGTCAAACAACTTCCCTACTATACTACATAATCAAGTATAACCATCACGTTCATAATAAGAATTCTATTAGACCATACTTTTACAATATTTAAAATTAGTTTATTATTTTAAATTTAGAAAGTTTTAAATTGTTAACATGAAATTATTTCAAAGTTATGCACCTTAAACATGTCAACGCATAATCCTGTAATTAAGTGTGTGATTGTTGAGTGTAATTCTGTAATACAACATATAATTCTGTAATTAAGTGTGTAATTCGCGTCCTTTAAGTCCGCAAGCAAGAAAAATCATCCTTTCATTTGCAAGACTACCTGCCCAAACTCTATGTTATTCAGTCAACGTATATGCACAAATATAAAAAAGAATATCTTCATAGTTTTTTAGCGCGTTGACTATTTGCTCGTCAAAGTTGGCAAAAACATTTGAAATTTTTGAAAATTTAAAACATTTCAGTATAAGTTTAATTAACCAGGAACTTGGTAATCCAAAAAGTTAAAAAATTTTTTGTGTGTATAGTTATTAAGGTGCTCCCAGAAGTCGTTGCGATATCGGTGTCGAACCTCGGACCTCTTGGTTCTGAGCCAGAACTCTAACCACTGTGCCACGGGTGTTATGTTATTAAAGGCCTTTGCATGGTTTTAGGTATCGAAAAAAGTGTTGCGAGTATGTTAAAAGTTCAATTTTTTCCTTATGTGTTTTAAAAGTGGAATTGAAATGTGCGTTGTTTGGCTTTAAAATATTATTTTTTGTAATACATTACTTGTCGTATATTAAATATAAGACAAGTAATATATCACAAAAAGTGTAATGCATAAAATGTTACGAATATAAATCTGTTACGAATCTGTAATTATAATATTAAGTTGTTGCCCTCAGAATATCAGTGCCTATTAGAATATCTGTACCTATCGGAATATCCGTACCAGTCGGAGTACCCGTGTCAAGATAGAATAAGCGCAACAAGAAAACTAGACCTGATTCATAAAATGTTATTCTCAAATTCAGCGCATCAAATTACACAAAATCACACCTGATATCTTAAACACCAGAAAAAAAATTTATTTCTGCTGTGTTATAAATGTTACAATTTATAATTGCTATACCATAAATGTTATTAAAAACTTATATTAACTTTATTGATTTTTGAAATTAAAAAATATTTAAAAAGGTTTTTATAATGAGTAATTTTCAAAATTTTAAAATTAAATTATTTTTTCCAAAGTAATTTTCACTCTTTATTTTTTTTCATTATCGTTATGAGTTTCTGATAGATGTTTTTCACCCATCGCCGTTACTGGAAGAATTTCTTCACTCTCAGTAAAACTGAGTGGAAAAAGTTTAAATGTCACAACAGTGTTTGGTACTTTATTAACTTCATCTAAATAAAGAAAGTATTCATTTTCACTGAGAGTTACTTTGAAATTTGGATATATCTCATAGCGATATCCGTTAGGATAATGAAGATTTTTGTTGAAGTAAACAATGGTTCTACCACTTTTGCAACTGCCAACAGTTTCGTATACCAATATGAATACTTTAGTCTTTATGTCAAATGTGTAGGAATGCGTATGTCCAGCCACAGCCTGTGGATAAGTTCTTGACGTGTTTGCAACCTGAATAGATTCTTTACCTGGAGAAGACATATTCAAACAACCCAGGTTTTGCTCTACACACCCGTATGATTTATACATCCATCCATGCCAACTTTGCTTGAATTTATCGCATAAATCAAACATTTCAAACATGCTGTTAAAATCTGTTCCAACTGTAAACATTTCAGTTAGGAACCCACCACATTTCAATCGTTTAAGATCAAGCAAACGAGCCTCAAAGTTTAGTTTTTTAGAAAAGTCTGGTGGCTCATAATAATGATAACTAAGAACACTCCGATTTTGATACTGTTTACCGCCAGGAACTTCAGTAAAACCAACTTCAAAAAAGTCCCATGTAACTCCTTCAAAAAATATGTTATGTTGATCATCAACTTGACGAATAGCTTTTTGTAATGCGTCATATGTTGGTTGTAGGTTGAGGTAATCGGCAACACCGGGAATCAGCAATGTCGGATGTCTTTAAAATATTGATTTTAAATTAATATGTAAAGAAAATTTACAAATGTTGTAGTAGTTTTTTTACTTGTCAAAATTTTTTCGTCATTTTTGTCGCAGTTTTATAATTTAAAATGTTACTTACTTAAACACATTGCCACAAAACGGTTCGTTTATGAGTTCATATCCAATAACGCTTGACTCTTTTTTAAAAACATCAGCAGTTTTTTTCCAAAAATGTGCCCATTCGTCACGTAGTCCATCAACATTGTCGTAAAGATTTTGAAAAGCTTGTCCAGCTGCTTCTGTAAAATAATAGTCTGCCCATGAAAACTTGGCGCAATCCTCAGAGTATGGATATCCTGTTTTAGGATCCAAATTGAACGGTTTATGAAGCGGGATTGGAAAATCTTTTGCTCCATCTTAAAAATATAAACATATTTATTGTTAAATTTCTAAACAAAATTAAAAAACGCCAAAAAAAATTACGACTAAAAGAACAGCAACAAAAAGCAACAGCAAAATTACATTTTTTTAAATTATTGTGTTTTATAGAAAGTTCTATTATAATACGTCATGAAGAAATTCTACGTTTCTTGAACTAGACTGAGCAATTATAGCCCATAGAGAAATCTGAAATATGTTAGTAATTCAATCAAGATAAATTGAATAGATGTTCAGAATGGGCAAAGATAAAATTTTGATAAAAAACCAAAAAGTAATAAACAATCAAAAAAACATTTTAACAATCAAAAAAACATTTTAAAAATTTATTTGTTATGTTGAATATTTTTAGTTGTGTTTGTATTTTGTTTACAATATGATGCAGTTTCAAAAAAAAGTTTTATCTCAAAAGATATTACAACAGTGTTCTGGTCTACCATTTAGCTTTTCTTCATTAAAATAAACTGGCTATTAAATGGTATAATAAAAATGATGTTGACGCTGTGCTTAAAATTGCAAACCTCCTTAAAAGCACACAGTGCCGGATTTACTAAAGGGCTTTTTGGGCCAAAGCCCGAGGCACCTAATATAAAGAGAGCCTTGCATATAAATGGGAAAAAAAGTCCTATGATCATAAATAATTATCTAAAGTTAAGTTACTCTAAGTTTAGCTTATTAAACAATAATCCATATTAAAAACTAAAAAGATATACAATTTTAAAAAAATAAATGGTTATTACGAAAGAAAACAGATTATTAGAAATTTAGTTTTTCTCTAATATATAGAGTAAATTGGGGTAAGAATAAACCGTTTAGCTTCAGATTCAAATATTTTTTTAAAGAAAAAATATTTTATGTTTATTTTTATTATTTTTATTTTGAAGAGAATTTTTTACATTATATAAATATATAAAAATTAAGAAAAAATTTTTTGAAAATTTAAAAAAATCGATTTTTATGAAGAAAAAAAACGTTTAGCTTTTCCCCTTATAATTGGGGAAAAGTAAACTAATTAATTTTTAACAACAATTTTTTAAGATATCAAGAAAATTAAAACTAAATAAGGATATTAAGAAAATCAAGCAAAGTTAATTAAAAATAAGATGAAAACTAATCTTATTAGAAGTTACGTTTACAAAAAAATATTTTAATCAAATATAAAAAAAAAAACTATTTATTAATGAAAAAAAAGAGTTGTTTCATCGGCAGAAGCAGGTTCGCGGCATTTTTTATGCAAAAAAACTCTTCACCAATTTTGTATTTTTTGGGTAAACACGATCGACAAACTCAAGACTTGCAACTAAAAGCTTCACATCAGTACCACATTTTGTTTTGAGTTGGCAATGCCTCTTCCAAAACTCTGCGACACTGAAGCTTCACTGAAGTAAATTTTGCGTTTCTTTAATTGCTTTGACTTTTTGGCCTCATTGTCTTGCTTTAGTTTCTCGAGCACCTCAGATGTACTTTGACACTGACCTTCAACTCTCGAAATGCTGACTCTTTTGGGTTATTTTTGCGTGTCAATATGGTGGCTGTAAAACATTTTTCAAATTGCCTTTGAGTCTTTCTGTGAAGTGTTATAACATTTGATACGTTTGATCACTGGTGTTGTTGTTAAATTTTGAAGTTGGCGAATCGTTGGATTTTGATGCTAACTGATGTTAGATGATGATATAGGCTGGTATGAGGATGATGAAGCAGGCTCGGTTGAGAATGATGAAACAAACTTGTATGAAGAGGATGAAACAAGCTAGGATGAAGATAATGAAGCAGGCTGATATAGTGCTTGAATTGTTTGATCAATTAGCAAAATTGATCAATTTGCAATTTTGATTGACCAATTTTGCTAATATCAAGTGGGAACAAACCAGTGTTTTGAAATCCAGCAATTATTTGTGTTCGTGTAAATGTGTCACTGCAGCTAAAAAGTTTTGCTTGTAGTTGAATGAAATCTTCTTTTTTTAAGTTGTCGAAATTTTTAGATGCATAAAATTCTGTAAGTAACTTGCGCCAAACTCGTTTTACGTGACAATACACACCTGTGTCTAACTATTGCGTCATCGCAATAGTTAGACGCATCTGCGTAGGTTCTGCCGAAACCCCGTTTGGCTAAACTGATAAGTACTGAAACAAGAGAAATTCAAATGCTGTACTTAGCACGGCAGTTGTACCTCTACCATGTGATTGGACTTTGTTATGCGCACACTCGTGAAGAGTTGTCTTTGATATATTATATGCCTCTGAAGCTTTACTGAGTGATATTTCGCCTTTTTTGATTTGTACTCCTGCAAGTTGCAATTGCTCTTCATTGTAAGTTGTTTGTGTTTTACGAATGTAAGTACGAGTTATTTTGTTTTAAATTTTTTTAGATAAATAGCAAAGGTTGCCATATTTATTTACGTTTTAAATAATTAATAACTATTAATGAGTTCAACCGCGCTCATCTTAATTTATAAGTGTGAGCAGTTAGCATATTTACTCTTCTCCCAAAAAACATTTATATTGGGTTTTTGCGCATAACTTTTTTTCGCAACTAGCAAATTCGATTTTGAAAAGAGAATCTTGATCGTCATAAAATTTTCTACAAAACAACCTTTTTTGTTTAGTAAAATTTAATTTTAGTTTTGGGATTTTTTTGAAGTTGATTTTTTTGGAAAAGAAACTATTTTTTTACGAGGGTGAGTATTTTGAGGTAAAATACTCACCCTTTTAAAAATTTTTTACACCTTTAGATAGAGCAGAAAATTCTTAACAAAACGGTGCTTCGCATTTTTAAAGATATATATATATATATATATATATATATATATATATATATATATATATATATATATATATATATATATATATATATATATATATATATATATAAACACTCACAAATAGGACATCAATATAACAATTACCAATTTAGTACAGTATTTTAGTAGCATTAAAATATTTGAGAACCTACTTTAGTCATTGCCTTAACAGGTGTCAAGGTTCTTTTTGCTACAGTGTATTAATGAACTTTTATTGAAATCGTGAGAAGGAAAGTTTTATAAATTTAAAACAAAATACAATTTATTTTATGTGGTAATCTCGGCATAGTCCATTAGGTTTCCTATTGCTGTAACATTGCTGTAACATTGCTATAGTTTCCCTTTTAGATGCAGATTAAAGTTTTAGCGCTGAGTATTTCTAGAAATATCTAAAATTCATTATTTATCATAGAAGGGTTCAAACATTCTTGAGTTTCTTTTACCTGTAATAAATTTATACCATTTTTAAAACCGGTAGACAAGTATTCGCTTATTTTTCCGCAACCAATATACAATTTTTTACATAACCTACGTGATCACTTAAAAACAAAATTTGTTTATTATGATGTTCTCATTAGATGAGAATATCATTTTTAACCTATTTCAGTGTCATTCGATAAAACTTTTATTTTTCAAATCTTAATAAATATTTAATTATATTACCTTAATAAAGAATAAATTAATTTTAAATGAGTCAGTTAATAATCAAACTATTAATAAAGATAATTAAAAATTGAATATTTCGTAACAAAAAAATGTGACTGTTTTTTCCCTTGGAAAGTAAAATCATTTTCTAAAAAAACATAAACAAAAAATCTCACGTGTGTTAACTATCCAATCAGGCATGCCCTCAACACAAAATTTTGGTGAAAAAACATCTTGATGCATGTCCAACAATGTGTAAATACCATACTTTGCAGCTGTAGTGACAATACTTTGTATAACTTTGATATAAGTTTCATTATATTCACCTCTTTTTGGCACATACCCAGGTAGCATCATTCCTAAAATGAATTAATGAATTAATTTCAGAATTAAATATTATAATAATTTATTTTTTACTTGATAAATTCGCACACTCATTCACATATTTATTTGATACATTCATTCACACTTGATATAGACAATCATTTCAAAAGTTTAAAAAGAACACCCTAAATTATTCTTTACAGAATTGTGTGTAGTGTAAATCTAATTTTATTACAAAAATAAAAGCTTTTCGCATTAAGAGAGTCATAAACAATAACTACAGATAAATATGTAATTCAACTCTTTCATAAATCGAGTTTAAAGGTTGGATTGTTAAACAGTTAATGAAAATATATTTTAAGGTAAAACTGAGAATATAACTGAGAATATATAAAAATAAAACTGAGAATATATAAAAACATCTTCACATAATTGTTACTGTAAAACTTTAATGGGTTTTTAAGCATTTTTGCAAAAAACTCTTTGTTATAACATTTTTTTCTGATTTGTTTTTCTGATATAACATTATATCTTTCCTTTATAGGATTTCATTAGGTTTTTTTTTCTTTTTTGTTTGTACTAGTTTTCTTTTTAAGTATAAAATGTTATCAATCCCTTTGTTGGGGTGACTTTGATAATCTATTAATTCCTTATGGCTTATTAATTTAACCCTCTTCACAAGTATCATTAATACTTTTTTGGAGTTTTAGTAAATGAGGACACAATATACAAGCGAATTTTATGACATTTTGCTGATAAAATTATCAATTTAGAAAACTAGTTTTGTTATCGAAAATATCCACAGAATGGGAAAAAACAAACAACTTAATGTTAATATGCTAAACATAGCAAAATAATATATTATAACATATCAACAGATATGCTATCTGTTGATAGCATATCTGATACACTAAATACATTTTATCAACATTTTTCACTTTTGCAAACTGTTGCTGGTATCTATTATTTGTCTTCGGTGGTTAAAGATGTTGCAATATGTTCGAGAAAGGTGCAGCAAAAACAATGTCATTTGAAATTAGATATTTTAGCAGATTTTTGGATCATTTAACTTTTTTTAGGAACCTCCTACCAAATAATATGGGTACTTCTTAAAAATATCTATTACAACTTCATTGAATATTTATTTTACGGTTTCACCGCCATGATGTTTGTTGACATAAGGAAGCTGTTTTAATAATTTTTCTTGATTCATTGGATATATGCTTGAAGCTTTGACTCCGGCTGTTAAGTTCTCTGCTTTCAGAGTTTTCTGCAACTTTATCAAGATTGTTTGGAAGCGGTTTTTTGAAATTAAACCCTTGATTCTTGATTCTCGTCGCCATGTTTGTAAAATCTTTTTCCACTCAACTTTCTACGATCTGAAAACAGCAATATCAAGCAGTTGCAGCATGTGTGGCATTTGGGATTAAACATGTAAAGTGGATTTTATTTTCAGAGCAAATTTTAAACATGTTAAGTGGATATTATTTTCAGAGCATGCTTTGATGACATTTCGTGAAAAATGTGAAGCTAAATTATCTCCGATAAAAATCTTTGTTACTGTGAGAGATGCTGTTTCAGGAATAAAAATTTCTGTGAACCAACGTATAAATGTTCTCGAGTCGAACTAACTAGCTTTTGAACTGTTGAATATACTTCCAGGTGGGCCACCACAAGTCCACTCTATGCAACAGTTTGCAGTTTTATAAATAGCAATGGGAGAAAGAAACTGACCAGCTACACTCCTACAGTACATAATACTAACAGCTCCTTTGGAATGTTGTATTTTTCTTTCTACACATTTAAGGCCACGTTTAAAAATTGTTGTTTTAGAGCCTGGGTTATTGCTCACATTTGTCTCATTATATTTAAATATATGAGTACTAGGAATGTTTTGTAGTGTAATGGATAATTCATTAAAATATAAACAAACTGAATTTCGATCAATTTATGATCTTGCTGGTTTTATGTTGTCAGCAATTCAGAAGCCAGATTTTTGCGAATTATAGAAGATTTCATCCAATCAGGACCACGCAAGTTGTTTTGAAACTTTGAACCAATGACATCTATTCTTTCTAGCTAGTCTTTTACTAGCAAACGTATATCCATACCGTCCAAAGGTATTTTCCAATCTGTCAGGATGCTAAGAACTTGTATGATCTTTTCTTTGGAAGGCGGCTGTAATCTGGCCTGCCCTCCAGGTTTTTTATGTCTTTGCTTACTTCTGTTGTACAAAGTATAACAGGAGTAAGTATTTTGATGCCTTAAAGATTGACATTTCTTTTGTCGACTAGGGATTTTGCATGGCTACTGCTGGATACGTAGCATATAGCCAATTACCTGGTTTACGTTTTTAAATTGTCATATTAACAGCAGTTGTTCCTCTTTATTTGCTAATATTCTATCTTTTTTAACTAGAAATAATTTTTCAAAACATTAAAACATCACAATAGGATTGAAATATCAATTACTGAAAATTATTTGAAAAAGTGAAAAACAAAATTGTTTGGATTTTTGTGCAAATGTGATTGAAAGTAGGCAAATACGAGTGATAAATTCCAGTGGTATTATAACTGGAATATATCACTTGAAAATCTAAATTTGGATTTTTATATAACAACTTCTACCAAAAAATTAAAACCATAAGATTTTTGGAATTTTTTGGGGACATATAAAAGTTGTTACTTTTGTTGCTCGAATCAGGCTAATCCCAACACATTTGCACGAATTAGAATTACTTCCCAATCATTATAATTTAAAATATATACACAGAAAATAGTTATATTACAGGAAAATAAAAAGAATTGGTTGACTATGTTGCAATTTCATTTTCAAGCCGATACTTTTTTAACTAACAGGCAAAATTATCAAAGTTACCTCAATTATTTAAGTCACCCAAGCTTTACGGTAATCTCTCCTGCAATTATTTAATGCGATTTTTTTCCGTAAAATTTTTACACTACATTTTTGTTGGGTTTTCAAAATTGTGACCAACCTGTCAACCTGTCAACCTGTCAAGGTGCAATTATTATATTCTTTTGATATTTTTCATTTTATAATATATAAAAAATGTTAACTAGTAAAATGCAAGTAAAAAAGTTTTTAATACCAAAAGTTATATAACACAACGTTGATACAATGTATATGGATCAACGTTGATCCAATTTATACAACCCGACATTGCGAGTGCAAAGTTATATAACTTAAATAAAATCTTTCGCGAATATTGAAGCTACATATCAAACCACAAGCAAATCAAATATGATTACATCTCAATTAATTGATTGTACCTCAATAATCAATTAATTCAACAAACTCAATTATTAAAATCGACCAAACCAATACTTTAAAAAATATTGATTCCGTTTTACAAATACGTTAATTAGTTAAACCAATCAATAGTATCAGTTGCACATTCTAACATCTAGTGCAATATCTGTCCGCTTACTCTATGCTAGCTTTTTTACTGGAATTCTTCTGACTTTCACTCTATTATCCTTTGTTCTTCTTAAAATCATTTACAATGAGTCAGTGAATCGGGATGTAATGCTCCTAAGTGAGCTAAACTCGTTTTATCCGGAGGAGGATAAATCACAATACCGTTTTTTAAAGTTTGTAAATACATATTTTTGCTATCTTGAATAGTCAGTGAATATTCAAAACCTTAAGTAACCTAAAAATAGTTTTGAAGCACATATCAGCATGGAATATATTTTAAAATTAAATATGTAACTAGAATATATTTCAAAGTGATTAAAGATGAATTTTAATAATGTTGAACGACAAAAAAATGACACTAAACGCACTTTGTTTCAAATAAATAAAGACAAAAACTATTGGAAAATAAAAACCTCAAATTTCTCAAATTTTCTTCCACAGATAATTAAAAATGATAACATAAGTTTATATGAACCAAGAGCTATATCTTAAGAATATAACAAAACTTTCACGGATATAGGTGCAACACTTTCTAAAAAGATACCTAACACTAACTTTTGTATACAAATTTTTTAGTACTAATGGATAAATGCATTTGTTCAGATGAGTTATCATCGGACGTTTGAAGAGTTTGAAAAATCCCACAAAACTTTAAAAAATAAACCAATTTAAGTAGATAAAATAAATAAAAAAAAAGTCCCTTTAAAAAATTTTAGAACTTCTAATCATCAAAAAGTATTCCCCATACTATTAAAAGTAGTCAAAATTACTCTTATCTTTAAAGAAGAGGACAAATTTGTTATCAGTAAATATCGCCCGATCTTTATTCTTTTCACATTTTTAAAAATTTTTGAAAGAATCATATTCAACAGTGTATAAAAATATCTTTATAAAAATAAATTACTTTATTACAACCAATTTGGCTTTTAAAAAAAATATTCAAATGAACATGCGATTATCCAATTGGTACGTGAAATTTCAAAGTCATTCAAAAAACTTACTATATATAAGGGGTGTACCGGATTAGAAATTTTGAAATCTGGCCGTTATCGGAACTGCCTAAATTATTACTATAATTCCAGCCTGAATTCCGGCCGGAACAAGAATTAAATTATTGTAATTTTTTACTTTCAAGATCAAAAGTGAAAGCCTGCACCTCAGCTTATGGTTATATAAAATATTTTTTATAACATATACTATATATATCTAACCTATTTCATTTTACTTATACTTATTTTAAAAATTTTACTTTCACAAACATAAACAAGGTTTCTTAAAGAAGATCGTACTGATTTTATCATCAGAACCTTTTACAAGCGTGTGTATATAAACTACAAATAAACAAGATAAACATCAAATCTAAAACTACAAATCAACAAAACAAACTATAATCAATAAAATATACGTAATTTACAATAAAAGTTCAAAACAAAATTAAAGTTATAATTAAAAATACCTGTTTACATCATCCATTAAGATAATTAAATTTTTCAGTTTATATTTCAAAATGGGAAAAGTAAAGTGCATATCGAAATTAGACAATACAATTTTATTCCAATGGTAGGGTACACGATATGTAATACAAAACTGATAAAACTTGGTTCGACAAAAGGTTTTGTATATAAAATTCTTATTTCTAAGTGTTTACTTGTTTATTGGTTTAAACAAAAGAGGTCTTTGAAAATGGGTAAAGATATGTTATTTTCCCATATATACATAAAACATAAAACATGAAAATCATTAGGTTTATAAATATTGAGAACTTTCGTTTCAATAAAAAATGATTTGGAATGAGTGCACCGATCCGCAAAACTTATTAAACGAATCGCATGGTTTTGACGGCGATAAAGGCATTTCAATTTTTTCAGTGATTCCCCATGCAACATTAGCATAATTTAAATAACAATGAATTAATAAGTAATAAATTTGAGTTAGACTTTTTTTACATAAAATCTTCTGGCTTTATATAAAATTCCAACATTTTTAGGAGTTTTTGTACCAATATAGTCGATATGCGTTTTCAATGTGATGTTTTCATCAAGAAAAACACCTAAAAACTTTGTTTTATTTTGTCTTTTTATTTCAACATCATCAATTAAAATTTTAGGCAAACTTTGCGGTAAATAATCTTTTTTTGAGACTCGATTATATTAGGTATCTTATACTTTTTATTTATTCAAAATTTAAATAAAATTTAAAATGAGACTATTCCCAGAGGCAGGTAACATTTTTGACGAAAAAAGAGCTAGTTTGTTGCCCAAAACTGAATGGCAACTCTTTTCGCACCACGATATTTCTAAATTGCTTGAAATCCTTAGATAACTGATTACTTCAAATAAAATTACCTTGTGTTTGTTTAGAAATTTGTAAATATTATCTAGGTTTACCTATAGTTCTTCATTGCCCTGTAGGACATTGATGTTTTCATTTAATTTACACAGTCTGTGTGTCTTAAAAAAAAAAGGTAAAACACAAATCCCACCATTCCAATCTGAAATATTGTAATTCCGGCCGGAACCGGAATGACCTAAAATTCGGAACGGAATTCCAGCACATCCCTACAACATATGTTAGAAATTTTTATTGACCTATCAAAAGCTTTTGGTATGGTTAATCACCACATTTTGATTTTATAACTTAAATGCTATGAAATAAACAATAAACTTTTAAAATGGTTTACAAGTTACTAATCAAATTGAAAACAGTTTGTTCCAATAAATGACGGTTATTAAATACAGAAAAAAACAATAAATTATAAAAAATTTTGTTTGTAAATAATAAAAAATGTTGTTTTAGGAGCACTGGTCTAGCTATGTGCATATGTGTGATGGCATAGTAATTATACAGATTGCGGCAAAATTCTAGCTGATGTTTTTGGTGAATTACATGAAGGCCAGTCAGTAAACTATGATTTGGAATCAAATAATTCCATAAACTATTGGGTCAACTTTTACTTCTTCTTCTACTCCTTGCAAACAGTTTGTTAAACTTCCAGAGAACCACCAAATCAAATGACGTCAATATTTAATTACCCTCCCCCTCCTCCCACACTCCTAGAAAAAAATTTGGATCCTCTTCTTTCATTATGTTTACATAGTTAACAGATGAGCCCTTATGAGTCGGAAAATTTAAGTGTCTAATCTTTTATGAAAAATGTTTCAAACAACTACTGCAATGTTTGTCATTCATAAAAAAGACTATATCTCTTTTATTTCCTGATCTCTGGTGTCCAGCAGCTCTAAATATGTTGGCAAACATATGATCTGCAATAAGAAAAAAATTCACGAAATTTCATAACTTGGAACCTTTTATTTTTTAGTACGGAGTCCCGGAATCCTTGTTGAAATTATATATAAGAATTCCGGGCTTCTATTAAGGCAATAAGTATCAAAATATAAATTTTATACCTAATCGAATTGAGTTTAATCCAAACTTCTGTAGAATTTTCATATCATCTTCAGAAAACGTGTCTTTGCTATACCCTGTAGTTTCAGGATGAAAAGGAAAATGCTTCACCACAACATTGGTGCCGTGAAAAAATCTTTCTCGTCCATAGCCATCAATAAACATATTTGTTTCAGGATTTACAGATATAAAACCATCCGATTTTTCGGAAATAACTTTACCAAGAAAAAGTATAATAAGCGCGACGCTTATCATTTTCTTTTTTAAATATATAAATGTTAACATTAAAAGCTTGTAAACATTAAAATGAAGTGTTACGCTCTACGCATTTCATTCACGTTTATGTAAACAAACGATCGTATTACTAAATTTGTATTGATTTGCAAAATATAAAACTTTGAGGCAACATTATAATGTTGCATTCTCATAAAAAAGAATTTTTTAATACAACATCCGAAGGAAAAAAACTAGTTTGTTAGTAATTGTACGTTTTCTTTATTCATATCTTTATTTCTTAACACACATTTTTTATTGATTAATACATATTAGTTTTTTTGTGTGTGTGTGTGGTTATTACGTGCTTTGAAAAGTCCTCACGGTTTTATCACAAAGCATAGCGAGAGAGCTAATGAAATGAGGAAGTTTACACCTACTTCCTTACCAATGTCGCTTATTGAACTTCGGACCTCTTGGTTCTGAGCCAGAACTCTAACCAATGCGCCACGGTTGCAGTGATATTTAAAAGACAACCTATTTGCTCAATGGTGCTGACAGCTATTTTTGGTGTGTGTGAGATTAGAAACTTTCAGACGTCGAGCGAACTCCAAACCTTTGTATATTTATGACTATAACAAATGAGAAAGCTTTGCAAAATTTTTTATTTGTTCAAAAATTTTTGTTCAAAAATAAAAAAAATTTTAGCAAAGTATTTATGACAATAAGAAAAATGTCAACAAAAAAAAATGTTCTTTATTTAGTAATTCAAACTTAAATTTGTCAATTGCATCCTTCCTCGCCGATGTTAATAATAGCTAGAGCGGAAACAACGTACCATTTTATATCTATCTATCTATATCTATCTATCGATCTATCTATCTATATATATATATATATATATATATATATATATATATATATATATATATATATATATATATATATATATATATATATATATATATATACATATATATATATATATATATAAATTTAATTTATCATTGCTCTGCAGCCATATTCACTTCTCTCCGTTTTTTTGAGATAAACTATTGACTGGTTAAAAGTAAAACGGCAGTTTTTAACGCCAACAATAAATTTTTTATATCTCCGTTTTTATTATATCTCCGTTAAATTTTTTATATCTCCGATTTTTATATCTCCGTTTGGTTAATGGCAGGAGTAGCTTTAGTTATTAAAAGGTTGTTAACATCAAAATCTAACCCTACAATACCCTACCTTTAAAACCGCTTTCGGAGGAATTTTCTATAATAAAAATAAAAAAAATGGCATCCAATTAAAACGAGCTTATACAAATAAGTTTACTTTTATGATAAATAAGCTATAGTACATACTATATCATAGTTATATGATTTAACTTTTATTTATAAAAAAAGTTTATGTATATTATTTATATCTTAATTTTTGAACGTTAAAATATTTTAAAATGAAACTTAAAATTTATCGATGAATATAAGTCTAGCTAAGAATAGTACAAAAAATACTTCATCAACTTGTTGCTCTTACGTTTAAGGCAGGGGGTGGCGAAAATTTTAGGGCTTTTTTGTTCCCAGCCTCCAATCATCGCAATTTTTTGCAAACCCTCATTATTTGACATAAGTATAAACATATAAATGTTTGGAGTTTGCTCCATGTCTGGAAGTTACCTATCTCAAACACAAAAAAAATCTTTCTACGCCTCTGTATATAACTGATAACCAAATGATAACATTTATCATATTGGCAAAACTGGCTAGTAAGATAAACATTATCGATAATATTGATTAAAATTATAAATTAATACAATTTTATTGATTAAAATTATATAACGTTTCAAAGCATGACTAGATCATAATTCGAATAAACCTTGGAGATCTTTGGTTGAGGTGCAAATTACAGTATCATTAGCGTATAGAAGATGGTATATAAAACATGGATTGGGTGGGCAATAAAGCTTTATATATGCTATAAAATAAAGCCCTGTAGAGGTTGCATGAAACTATCTTTGTTGAAACCATACCAAGCATTATTAAAAGATGTTGGGCAAAAATTTTAACAAAAATATCCATGTTTTTTTGTGTGAAGCACTTTATATTAGATATTATTCAATCAATCATATATATTCTGAAAATAAATTTTTACGGAATCGCACAAATATATAAATAGTATTGAAATACTAATGTTAAGTAAACATATTTTTAAAAATAATTATATATATACAAATGTATATATATATATATATATATATATATATATATATATATATATATATATATCGATATATATATATATATCGATATATATATATTAATTATAGTAACAATGATAATAGCAATAATTATTATAAAACGTTAATAACAAAAATGTTGTCAAAAGAATAAATAAACCGTGAAAGAAATTTGCCTATTTAGTTCGGAATTTCTGGATTATCATTTAGAATCATTAAGATGATCATCAGATAGAACAATTTCAAAAGTAGCCCAAATTACTTAACTGTTTAAAGGGGTCTCAAAGGTTACAAGCAATTTTTACCGATTGCAAGTCAGATTCTGGAACAAAGCAAAGGAATTTATCATTTAAATTTGCAGAATTCTCGACTGTCTATTAAAGAGCAAAAAAATATAAAACATCTTGTTCTTTTGTGGTATAAATCTATTTACTATATTCACTCTTATCAAATAACTAAAATATCCAAATTGTACAGAAAAGCAGCAATAATGTATTAAAAATTGCATACTCGATAGTTGTCTAACTCTTGATGACGAAACTATGTCAAGCTAGACCTTGGACAAATATCCCATATTCTATGATGGTATTAAACATGGAGCTGTCAACAACAATATGCGAACCTGCATAATTTTGTATAAGTCATTTGTAACATTAAAGATAATGAACGCAAATCTTTACAATAAGAAGTGCCTGAAGAAGCAAAAAAGAATTGGTACCGAGAAAATTGAGTTACAATAATACCTTAAGGTTACAATTCACCAAATTGTCAATAAATTCATTCTATTGGTAAATTTTAGGTTATTTATAAAGTTATAGGTTATATATAGTAATAAAATACTTGATAAAGTTCACTCGGAGTTCAAACAGCTTAAATAAAAAGTGGAATAAAGCTACTAATAGCACCGTAAAAAACTTAATAAGAGGCTTCAACATAAAGTCAAGAATGACTTAAATTATATCAAAATAAATAAGTATTCTTAATCTAAAATAATGATTCTTAATATAAAATAAGTTTCATAACTACTGCTTTGTTGTTGTTTGTTTAAAATTGATTAATTTTTTCGTGGCTATGCCTTTTAACGCAAAAACAACTGGAGGTCAGGTGCAAAGATATTTCGTATAAATCTTTGATAATTAAACTTTTAAAATACTATTACTTTTTTTATTATAAACTACAACAGCTTCTTAAAACTGAAAGTTTTAACTAACCATAGTTTAAGCCCATGCGAATATAAAAATTAATTCTTTTTTTTTTTTTGTTTTTTTTTTTTTTTTTTTTTTTTTTTTTTTTTTTTTTAGATTATTCACCTCCCCAAGGCCCGAGGGGGGCCACTACAGTCGAGGAGGCTACTTATTTTTTGTGTTTTTTTTAATTTTTTTTTAATTGTTATTCGTGGTGCAACCCTCTCTCAACTCTTAAACTCCGAAACACGAACCTTGCCGAGCAAGGCCGCTGCGCGGAGAAACTAAGTTGAGCGCGGTACTTCCAGGGACGTGGTGGGAGTCGAACTCCGAACCTCTCGCTTACAAAGCGAGCGCTCTTACCACTACACCACTACCGCATCTTTTTTTATATTTAGCTATATAAATACGAAAATACCAAAAGTTCATAACACCAAAATATCAAAAAGTATCATAGTACTATATGAAGCTAAATCTTTGCTTTCAAAATGAAATTATAAAACTCCCTTCTATTTGACTATTTAATGTACCTTAATATTATATAAGGAAAAATCAGCGGTATTAATAAAGATGGCAGCCGTGTTTTTGTTCTACCAAAATATAAAGAAAGTGAATATTTAAAAAAGAATGAAATACTTTAAAGTTAACTAACTTTAAAGTATTTCTGAAAAACTATAACTATTAGTTAATTATTAAGAAAGATCATTAAAATTAATAATCTTAAAATGAAAAAAAATTAATATGAGTAAACCAAACACGAGAAAGACGAATAATCAAAACAAAATCGCAACTATACCGAAAGGGTTCAACAATTTCGGTAACTTGCAAAACAATTACTTTTAGTTACCGGTAACTGCGGTAACTTGTGGATAACTTAAGGTAACTTGACCGTAACTTAAGGTAACTTGAGTGTAACTTATGATAACATTGGGTAACTTTTAATTTGAAAAAGTAAGTTAAAAAAAATTGACAACTATTACACAGGTCAACAAAAAAAAATTTTTTTCTGGTGCCGAGCAAACAATTTGTTTTTTGTATAGCATTTCTCATTTTGATTATGCAACTCTTTTTTTACCATCAGGTCAAGTTGTAAAGATATTTAGGTTCAAATCTTAAGTATTTAGGGTAAAGTCCCTAATATTGTCGAAAAAAAAGTTATTCAAAAGTATGTCAACCTGGGTCTCAAAAGAAGCGTATTTTCATAGAGATTTTTAAAATGTTATTTATTTGTAATAAAAATAAGTATTTTGTGTATTTTTGGTGAATAACATTCTGTGGACTTTTTTTAAGAGTCTTTAGCATTTTTTCACATAATTTTTTTGTCAATAAATTTCAAGGAAAATATTTATGTTTTCTAAAATCTCTATGAAAATACGCTTCTTTTGAGACCCAGGTTGACATACTTTTGAATAACTTTTTTTTCGACAATATTAGGGACTTTACCCTAAATACTTAAGATTTGAACCTAAATATCTTTACAACTTGACCTGATGGTAAAAAAAGAGTTACATATTTGAAATCAAAATGAGAAATGCTATACAAAAAACAAACTGTTTGCTCGGCACCAGAAAAAAAAAATTTTTTTGTTGACCTGTGTTATTGATAGAATGTGAGAAGAATTTATACATTATCAATAACACTCGCGCAGATTTATATATATATATATATATATATATATATATATATATATATATATATATATATATATATATATATATATATATATATATATATATATATATATATACAATTTCAGTTGGTTTAGTTTCCAAAATTTCATGCAAATAAGTTTTAAACATGTTGTACCTATTACGCGTTAAACGCCGTGTTTAGTTTAAATTAATTCAGTTATTTCATTTCATTATTTTATTTAAACCTCGTTTTTATATTTTTCCATTGGAAATAATTCTTTTAAAAAATTAGCTCAGATTCTTTTAAAAATCTCTTTATACTAACGTATACTAACGTATACTAACGTATTAACTGCGATACGCGTGTTTTTATTTTATCTCGTTCCTTAGGCAAAATAAAACTTAAAAGATAATTCTGGAATCAAAATCGCGTGAAAAATTAAGTAAAAACATAAAATTCATTAACTTCATTGGTTTCATGCGGCAAAAAGAAATTGTGTCTTTCCAATAGTATTCGGAAAAGTCAAATCACGGTCAAAAACGTTTTCTTCCGTCTAGCTTCCATATTTTGGACCAAAACATGGAAAAAACTTTACCCTGTCCAGAACTTCTGGTCCATTTTTGTTTGTTTTTGTACCACATAATTTTAAAACTTTTCTTCAATTTGTCGCAAAGTTTCGATAACTCCATACTCTCCCCCATGCGCATACTTTATCTCCCCCATGCGCATACTTTATCTCCCCATGCGCATACTTTATCTCCCCCATGCGCATACTTTATCTCCCCCGTGCGCATACTTTAAATATGAATAATAAATGACAAATGTTTATTTAACAATAATATGAAAACTAAACAAACGTGTTAAAACATTATGAAGAAAAAAATATTGTAATAAACAATGAATAAACCTAATAACAAATGAGTAACAAAAATGGGTAAAAAGATATGGTATAATTTTTCGTTGTTCAATAACTAAACTTCCTTGTTTTTCACACTAAATTTAGTTTCAAAGATTAAATTGTTGCATAAAACATGAGAAAATTTTTAACTTTACACGGTTTTTTACGTTTGAGAATATATACATTTTTGTTCTCTGCTATAAAAGATGGTAACTAAGTCAAACCATAAAAAGAGCCTAATAAAGACATTTCTTCTTTATCTTCTTCAATATAGCTTTCATCGCATAAATAATTTTATTTATCTTCCTTGTCTAATAAAGATGAATTGATGTAAAGAAAAGCTAACTTTTCCACATTTTTATTTAATAGTCTGTTTCTTCTCTTTCCATGAATAAAATTATATGTGCTCCAAACTCTTTCACTAGAAGCAGAAGATGACGGAATTGTGAAGAACCTGATTGTAATATTAGATAAATTTGGAAATTTGCTTTTTCTAACAATTGCCCAGTATTGAAAATTTGACATTTTAAAAATTTCTTGTTACTGTCTGACATAAAAACAAATTGTGTTAAATATTCATTCAACTCAAAAATCGCTAAACTAATTTTTTCTTCTGAATCATAAAGTATTGTAAAATATTTTTTTAATTGTTTCAAAGTGTCTAATTTATCTGAACCAATCATGTCATTACTAGCATTGGCGATGAAACAAAAGCAAATACCATAGATTCTGTATGGATAAAGACCCACTTTTCATATAACATCTTGACAATTTTTCCTGAATCTAAATCATGTTTTCAAAATGACAAAGGAGTCTTTTAAAACCATTGTAAATGTTTGCTAAATCATAATTATCACTTTCAAATTTTCCTATAACATTACCTGGAAATTCAAGTATGGTTGATAAGCTTTTGACTATTTTCCAAAACTCACAATCAGAAACAATTTTTATAAATGATTTTTTTTTCTCTGATTCATTAATATTTGACATAATGTGATCCTCAATTAAGAGTTCAATGATAAATTTAACATTCATTAATTTTGATAAACAATTATGCTGAGTATACCAACGAGTGTCAACAGGAATCACTAAGGTATTTTAAATTCTATACTGTTTTTTTAATTCATTAAACCAATTTGAAAACAGTTGCATTCTTTTTATAAATAAGACAATTTGTAAAGCAGATGCCATTGTTTCTTTAAGTTATTCCAAAAAAATTATATCTTTTATGAGTAGATTAATAACGTAAGCAGCACATCCATTAGCAAAAATTTTAGGAAACTTACATTCAATATGTAAAGGGTAATTATATTTAATGATTGTTTTAAAGCTAACAATTGATTTGCGTTACTTGTAAATAATTGTATATGTATATAGACGTATTTGTATATAATATAAAGACATAATTGTAAATATCAATAGAATTAGTTTGTATATAAATTATGTAAATAAATTAATACTATTAATAAATTAATTAATACTATTTATAAATAAATTATTACATGTACCTGATGCTACTCTACACATCCTTAAGAGAAAACTCATCAGAAACAAAACTATTGAACTGATTATCTTTGACGTAGATAAAAAAAACAAAAAATTAACTGATGGAGAAAAGAAATTTCAAGTTATCTGTGAATTGGCAGGTAGTTCATACTCGTAATCATATAAATGTCATTATTTGTTATTATTGTCAAGGCATTTCAAAAAATTGCAAACATGACGCATTTCAAAAAATTGCAAACATGATGACCCTACCAGTAAATATTAAGCAAGAAACCACAAGTTTTATAATTCTGATTATCAAGAGAAGTTATGCATTCATTGCTGTTGGTTTAATAAAGAAAACAACACTAATAATCCATTTTGCACATTAAAAATAATGTCCAATATTCAATGACGTAAGAGAAAAAGTCAAGTCAAGGGTTCAGCAGCAATCAAATCTACCAAAGGAATATAAATTTGTGTTGTTAAATACTGATGGTCTTATTGATAAAAAAGTGAAGTTGAAAAATATTGTATCAGGGCAATAACATCCGTTTTTGCCATGTATAATAACATCCGTGAAACAACATCCGAAATTTCATCGATGTATAATAACATCCGAGAAATAACATCCCAAATTTCATTGATGTATAATAACATCCGTGCAACTACATCTGTAGATTTTTCGAATGTAACTACATCCGAATTTTTTTTTTTTTAATAATGCATTATTTTAACCAGATGTAGTTACACATCTGATTTTTTTCGGATGTAACTATATCCGGAAAATTATTTATTTAATAATACATTGTTTTAACTGGATGTAGTTACACATCTGATTTTTTTCGGATGTAACTACATCCGGCCAGGGTTAGGGTTAGGGTTAGGGTTAACTCTAACCCCTAACCCTAACCTTAACCCTGACGGTAAACTTACTATACCGTATACTGTAAATAGCGATCCCTAAGCTATATGTGGGAGGAAAAATAATTAAATAATGCAATATTTTAAATAGATGTAATTACACATTACAGATTTTTTTGGATGTAACTACATCCGGATTTTTTTAAATAATGCATTATTTTAACCAGATGTAGTTACACATCTGATTTTTTTCGGATGTAACTACATCCGGAAAAAAGGTAATTTAAAAATGCATTATTTTAACCAGATGTAGTTACACATCTGATTTTTTTGTAACTACGTTCGGAAATTTATTTCATTTTATTTTTTATTTTATTTTTAATAATGGATTATTTTAGGCGGATGTAGTTACACATCGAGAAAAAAATCCCGGATGTAGTTACATCTTTCTAAAGATGTTATTATGCATCGATGAAATTTGGGATGTTAATTCTCGGATGTTAATTCAGTAAAGAAAAAAAGCGGATGTTCTTACACAAAAATGCGCGAATGTTATTTCACTACTCCGCGGATGTTGTTGGACAGATGTAGTAATCTTTTCCCAAAAATATTTACTAGAATATAAATTAGAAGTTATTGGTTTAACTAAAACAAATGTGATTGACATATACTTGGATTGTGAAATTTGAGCATTACATTCCAGAAGTGTATTATCTTCTAGCATGCATACTGGGGGATGTACACTTTTGATCAGAGAAGATACTAAAATTTTAGAAATTAAGCAAACTATGGTAGAAATGAAGCGGTGGATTATAAGTGTTTTACTTCAAGTTATAAATAAAACTATATCTGTAAGTTGTGTATATAGATCACCTTCAAAAAGCAATGACATCGAATTTATAAACTTTTATGAAAACTGGATCAATATGATTGAAAATAAATACCAAGAAATTATAGACATGGGTGATTTTAACTTTAATATTGATCTATTAACAAATCTAAACAGCTTACCATATTCTAAAAGTTTTCTTGAAGTGAGAAGAAAAGCAAGCTTAAAAATAATCAACAATGAAATTATACCAACAAGAATTACTCCAACTACTAGTACAGTGATTGACCTGTTTTTAAGTAATTTACCTCTTGAAATTGTTCAAAATGAATCTCATAAAATTTCAGGCCATGAAATGGTTATGTCTATTTACAAATACAAATTAAAAAAGAGTTTACATTTAAAAAATAACCTACAACATTTCAAAGAAATTAAATTATATGACAAAGTAGGCTATAAAAAATTAAATCAGGAGTTGATAGTCAAGCTTGCAGAAAAAGAGGATGAATTCAGGAAACTAAATATTGATGAAATGGCTGAGCAACTCATTAATAGTATTCGAGAAACTATAAACACAGTAGTACAAACAAAAATCATTTCAAATAACTATAGGAATTCTTACTATAATTAGATGAGTGATCCAAAGTTTTTGACAGCAAGTAAAAAAGCGAGTCTTGAGTCGAGTAAATTTAAAACAATGACAAAACTTGAAGTGAACAAGGAAAATTGTCTCAAGCAATACAGAGTTTATAAAAAATCTAGAAATATTAAAACCTACGTATTGAGAAAGTTGAAAGCAGAGTATTTTAAAACTAAAATTGATATGCTTAAAAATGACAGTGTTGCTATGTGGAAGACCTTAAAAACTCTTACTGAAACTAAGTGTATGGCTCAATTTAATATATGGGAAGATATCACATTTGATGATTCAAATGAAAAATCGATTGCTGATAAATACAATGAATTTCTCATTCAGAGTATTCTTGATATTAAAAAATCAATAACAAAATCTAACAACTATTATCTGGCAGTTGCTCACATAAAAACATCACAGCATGTTAATGGAATGAATGAATTTAAAGAAATTTCTAAATATCAACTTGACAAAATAGTAAATGACCTTAAAGATAAAAAAAGTACGAGTAAAGATATGAATGTACCAATTTAAAAAAAAGTATATCTAGTCATTGGTTCAAACTTGCTGAGAATACTAATTTATCTTTAAAAACCAAAACTTGGAAAAGATCCACTATAATACCCATACAGAAAGTGACATCACCCAAATTACCACAAGAAATGAGACCACTAAATATGTTAGCAGTGTATGAAAATGTTCTTGAATTATGTTTACATATGCAGTTGTCTACTTATTTTAAAGAAAATATCAAAAAAAATCAATTTAGCTTCCAAAAAAATCACTCTACTAAAACAGCAGTCCAACTGCTTGTTTCAAAATGGAGGGCTGCAATTGATAACGGTATACTCATCATAACAGTTATGTTAGACTTTAAGAGAGCATTTGAAACAATCAGTAGAACAATGTTAATTGAAAAATTAAAGTGCTACAAAGTGGGAGGAGTAGAACTTCAATGGATTGTAAGCTACTTAACAGGAAGAACTCAAAGAGCAAGAATCAGTGAACAATTATTAATTGAGTTACCCTGTGAGATAGGTGTGCTCCAAGAATCAGTACTAGGGCTTCTGTTATTTATAATATACATGAATGATATTTGCAGTGCTACCCGATATGTAAACATTAACCTCTTTGCAGATGACACATTAGTCTACATTGAAGGTAAAAATTATGAAGAATTGATGATAAAGTTAAATTATGAATTGGAAGTACTTATTGTCTGGTTTATTGAAAATGGACTGAAACTAGTAAGTCAATGAGTATGTTGATTACAAGTTCCAAGGTAAAATACTTAAGTATCACTGAAAAATATTCGAATAGATATTTTAAGCTTGAAAATGAAGTAGTTAAATTCATTGAATGTGTGAAATACCTGGGTGTTAAAATTGACTACAATTTGAATTTTTCTGAACACATTAGCTAAACTGCAGCTAAAATCGCTAAGATGATTGGTTGTCTTATAAGAATTGGTAGGTATCTGACTAGGTGGACCAAAACAATAATTTTTTAATACAATTATCGCACCTCATTTTGAATATTTTGCTTCATTATTCTTTGATGCAAATGAAAATGATATTCAAATGCTACAAAAGTAACAAAACAAAGCTGTGAAACCTATTTTAAAATGTGACTGGTGTACACATAATAATGATATGTTGTCTAGATTAAACTGGCTATCTGTAAAAGATAATATTCAAATGAAAGTATTTACTTTTTTACACAATACTACTATTCAACTACAGAAGGTGAATGTCTTTCAAGGATTTTGTTTAAAAAACAATGAAGTACACGATCATTTTACAAGAAATGCAAATAATTATCACTTAAAAATCCTGAAAAAAAAGAGTCTATCTTTTGCAATGGGATAAAGTTGTACAACAAATTGATAAATTAAATTAAACCGCTTGGCAGAAAAGAATTAAAAAATCGTGAAGCTTTTAAAAGAAAAAGGACATTTGTAAAAATAACGTGAAGTGCTATGTACTATGTGTGTGAGTGTCTTATTTTAAGACTCCTGTAGAGTGTTCAAATAAGATATTTTCATTTATTTGTGGGTTTAGTGATAAACAAGTGGATGAGCAAATATGGTGTCAGATTTTAATTGGAAATTATGTCTTGTTAATTGGTTGTATATATCCTTTAAATTAGTATTGTAACAAAATAACCATTCTCTCAATATTAGTCTAACTTACAAATCAACGAGCGCCTGGTATTCCTCGAAGAACCAGAGTTCATTCTTTTCTAATTTTGAGATTCTTGTTTAATTGTCGCAATATTGAAGTGCTTTTATCTGCGTTCGACATTTCCAAAAGCAAGTTGGTATATATGGAATCCATCATCGAATGCTCAAAAGTTGCTCTAAAGAGTTCATTGTGCTGCTCTTTTTCTTATTTCTTCACTAGTTCTATTCTGGCCAAGTGCTGTCTGAGTGGAAACTGCTAATTTAACGCCTAAATTCAAAAAGGTTCATCGTACTGATCCTGGAAATTGCGATACTTTTTCACTCACCTCTCCAGTTAACAAATTAATTTAGAGAATAATGCGTGATGTCATCACTGAACACCTAGTAAGGCATAACCTGTTAACTTTGCATCAAAATAATTTAAACTAATCTACAAAAATCCTCTCGAATTACTAACTACCATTACTGAAGCTTATAAGATTTTGCTAAAGTATTTGATCGTGTTTTGCATTTTCTTCTTCATCTCAAACTGACTGTTATGGTTTTTGCAATAAAGTTTTAGCTTGGATTGAGAACTGGTTGTTCTAAGCAAATTCTCCACAGAACGGTGTTTTTCAAAAATGTTAATAGAACTTTTTCTATTTTTCCTCTTCGCAAGCGACATGCCGAAATTTGGTTAAAATTGTTTGCTAACTATTTTCTGGTAATAGGCAGTTGGTCGCCAAAATAAATGTATATTGTAATTGCGTTTTTTTCTAATGTAACTCTTAAGAGGTACTTAAAAGAACTTTCAAAAAATGGAATCAAAGCATATTTGTAAAACTCTATATAGCTAATATACGGCCAAAATTGAAATACTCAACATCAGTTGTTAAAAAGTTTCCCTATTCTACTAAAGAATATAAAAAAATAAGAATTAGTTCCACAAAGAGAAACCTAGTTCCTTGATTGCGCAACCAAGTGATATCATCCTGAAGATTGGCGGAGCAGGAAGATTATTTTGCCTTATCACCAAGCCCCATTTGTACCTATTTACAAAAACCGTAATGTAATATATATGTGTATATATATATATATATATATATATATATATATATATATATATATATATATAAAAATATATATATACATATATATATATATACACACACACACACACACACACACACATACACACACACACACACACACACACACACACACACACACACACACACACACACACACACACTCACATTACAACCTACTTATTGAAAAATGTAAAAGTAAAACAAAAAACAATATGCTGTTGGTTAAAGTAAAACTTAGATTTATGTAAAAATTATTACTCAAGTAAACAAGAAAAAAATTTTAGTTAAAAATATTGGACTAGGTGTCTACAAAAACCGTAATATATATCTATAAGTATACAACCTATAGGTTGAAATATGTATGTATATTTTACAACCTAAAGGTTGTAAATACTGCTCTTGAAATTTTTCTTTAATTAATAACAAGTTGTTATTTATTTTACTTTTATATTTTTTCAATAAATATATTTATTGATAATTATAAAAGCAAAATAAATAGCAATTTGTTGTCAGTTAAAAAAAAAATTCAAGAACTACATTTATGTAAAGAACAACATTCCATTGAAGAAGAATTATGTAAAGAATGAAAAGAAGATATGTAAAGAAGATTATGTAAAGAATAATATTAAAGAAGAAAAATTAAAAATAAAAGAGTATTTGCAAAAACAATACAACCTATTTATTGAATTATAAACTATATAACATATTTATTTAAAAAATAATACAACCTATTTATTGAATTATAAACTATATAACATATTTATTTAAAAAATAATACAACCTATTTATTGAATTATAAACTATATAACATATTTATTTAAAAAATAATACAACCTATTTATTCAATTATAAACTATATAACATATTTATTTAAAAAATAATACAACCTATTTATTCAATTATAAACTATATAACATATTTATTTAAAAAAAAATACAACCTATTTATTGAATTATAAACTATATAACATATTTATTTAAAAAATAATACAACCTATTTATTGAATTATAAACTATATAACATATTTATTTAAAAAATAATACAACCTATTTATTGAATTATAAACTATATAACATATTTATTTAAAAAATAATACAACCTATTTATTGAATTATAAACTATATAACATATTTATTTAAAAAATAATACAACCTATTTATTGAATTATAAACTATATAACATATTTATTTAAAAAATAATACAACCTATTTATTGAATTATAAACTATATAACATATTTATTTAAAAAATAATACCACCTATTTATTGAATTATAAACTATATAATATATTTATTTAAAAATATGAAAGTAAAATAACTAATAATTGATTGATAGTTAAAGAAAAATTTTAAGAATAATGTTTAGATTACATTTCATGAAACGGATTTTAGAATTTTAAAATTAGAGGTAATTTAATTTTAAAAAATGTTGATGGTGTACGGTAAAAAAAATTTGAATTTTACAAATTCTTCAAAACATCCTTTACTAAAGCCAAACAATACTATACCTATTAAAAGATTTTTATGTTTACTATAATGTTTTTAACGTATATTGATAATTTAAACAATTGAAAACACGTTAACCTGTTTTCATTGGTTAAAATAATAACTATTTTTGATGGGTTCAAAAATTTGCGGGAAAGGCAGTTATATTTAAAAAAGAAGGAATTTTTTTACTATACTTGATCAAAGTTTATAAGAAATGCAAAACTATATTACTATTTTGTAGGACTATCTTTACAATCAAGAACGTCTTCGCATCTACGAGATATAAAAACAACTAATTTTTTTTTTTTTTAATTATTCACCTTTCTAAGGCGGAGAGGGCCACTACAGTCGAGGACGCTACTTTTTGTGGTTACAACCCTCTCTCAACTCTATAACTCCGAGACACAAATTTCGACGAACAAGGCCGATGCGGGGAGAAATAAGTTTAGCACGGTACTACCTGGGACGTGATGGGGATCGAACTCGGAACTTCTCGCTTATGAGACGAGCGCTCTACCACTACATTACTACGGCGTAAAGTTAACGCAAACATCAATGGGAATTGATTGCAATATTGATTTCACTATTTCTTTGATTTATTTAAATAAAATAGCATGATTTGTAAGCTTTTTGCTTTTTATTTGACGATCAATATGTTCCGATAAATAATCAATCGTATTTAAATTTAATTAAGTCAATTAATTGACATATCAACATTAAAACACGAACTTTATTTTTTTTAAAGATTCTTAAACCGATTTGCCTGTTTATTAGGGATTGTCATTCTATTGATATATTTTTCCATGAGGTATTTTATTTTCTGTATGAGGTCGGTATATGAGGTCGGTGTATTTTATTTTCTGTATGAGGCGGTGTTGATCCACCCTGAATCAACACCGCTCCGACAAAACCATTACATTATCTTCTCCATGTTTTACGGAAAGCAGGTAGGATTTAGGATCATATTTTGACAAATATGATTCCATCTAGTCCGAACTGCATAAATCTGTTTTCATCGCTATTTCGCTATTAATATTTTCACTGGAGATGTTTTTGACATTTCTTATACCCAGTGACCTCAATCTTTTATAAATGAAGCTTTTTAATTATTTCCACAAAGTATTTGTTTACAGTATTAATAAACTAGCAATTATTTGGAAAAAGTGCGAAAGGCTTCAGTATATCTGCAAAACTTTGGCCCATTGAAAACCATTAATTTTTAAAGCAATTAAAATACGTTTATTTAATCATCTATATTTAGCATAACAGTAAAACATGATAACCTTTTAGTTCGTATATAATATGTCGGGTATAGTGAAGTAAGCGCTGAAACATTAGTAATTCAATTTTATTTGACATGTCCCCTACCGTAGATTAAAATCTATAAGAAATAACAAATGTTTTGCTTCATTTTTAAACTGTTTTAAACTAGTTTTTGGTGTATTTACTATCTTAGGAAACTTTTTTTCACAAGTATGGCCGACATTTAACTGAATATGAAATTAATTTTGAATTATATACGGGACAATGATATAAATATAGGGTTGAAATATTTTAGAAGATCTTTTAGGAGAGATTAAGTATAAAATAAAGCCCCATCTTTATTTTATATTTAAACATAAAATCTTGGTGTAAGTTGATTTGATTGATTAATAATTGCAATACCAGATTTCAATCAACGTTATTTCTTAAAAGATCTCAAAACAGTTTTATGAAGTTTTCATTGATCTTTTGCCTAAATACAGTGGGTTATAAATACAGATATGTCACCTAAATATAGTGGGTTTAGATGGAGCGATGTTAATTATTATGTTATTAGTAACTAAAAATGTTGGTAAATGATCCAATAAGTCAGTTTTGATTATATTTGTGTAAAGACAGTTATAATAAAAGTTATTAGTTATTATGTTATTAAGAAGTGTTAAAGAGTTGTCGCTCTCGTTAGCTTGTTTATTGTTACAATTGAATATTTTAAATAAGAGTGTTTATAAAATTTTTTACATATAAGGCATTTATAATTATGTATTAATTCAATTATGTATTTTATGCATTAATTCAATCAATATTTTCAATCTATTTTATCCTTACAGAAATCATTACGTAAATTATAATTAATTGAGTTGAGTAAATTAAATTAAATGTAATTTACGTAAATAAATTTTACGTAAGTATTTTTATCCTCTATAATAATAGAGGATAAAAATACTTACGCCCTCACCCAGGGTTGCCGAGAGCTTTCATGACACCTGGGCATTAGGGTGATGCAAAATTTGTAGGTTCAAAACTTTAGTTGTCCTCAAGCTTGCCCTTGTTCTATATGACAATAGTAGTTATTGGGCAAAATTTGAATCAAATCGGATGATATTTAGGGGTTGCCATGTTATGTCACATTTTGGTATAAGGTTACAAAAAGTAAAAAAAATATTTTTTATTTTTACATTTTTTATATTATATTACTGAATTATTTATTATCAATTTCTTATTGATAATAAATACTAAATACTATTACTTGGCAATAATAAATCAATCATCTTCATCATTCAACAGTCATCTTCATCAGGGTAGACTTTGATGCAACTGGAAATTCCTTCCGGTGAAGATCAACCAATCTAAGAAGAAACTGCTTTTGGTTTTCATCTTTCGTAACGCTTGAGTTAAAGGATGTTATAAGTGCTATGCCTCGTTCCGCGCAATCGTTGACGACTTTCATTTGACGAACCTTGTGCTTCATTTCAAGATATGTTGAATCCATATCCCACTCTGAAGATTCTTTCATTAAAAATGATTCAGCTTTTTCTTTTCCATTTTTCAAAATTAGATCGAAAAGTTCTGCGGTGCGTTGTGTGACGAAGGAAGACAATGGGCTGTGACAATCGAATGTGGCAGCATCAAGTCTTTTGAGAGATTTCTGCCTTGGCTGTTGTTTCAGGTTATTTGCCATGTCTCTCTTGGTGTTGTTGTCGACACGGGAATCGAAGAAAGCCAATCCTATTAGATGTTCAGAAAAGTACCAGAGGTGGCGATGCAAAACTTTTGCAGCATTAATTGCAATTGTACGATTTGGATATTCTTGAATCCGTTGAAGAAGCTTGGCATCATTGAATGGTGCTCGTTCAGCTAACGGAGCTTCATTCCAAAACTGTCCGTATACAAATGCCACAAAAAGACTTATATCTGTTATTCCTTTCTTTTCCTTTGCAGTAATAACAAATTGATCCTGAAACAAATATATCTTTATACAATATATAGCTTTTGCCATCCAACGTGCATTGTGTGTTGCACCTGGAGCCCGAAACTTCACTTTGAACTCCGATGTTGTAGTTGATCCTCCAAGGAAAATAAGGCACAAGTTCAAGAGTTCTAAGTAATCATCCCTGGGTTGTTGACCTTTAATTGCTTCACTATAATATACTACCATTTCTTCACGGAGTTTGAGAAAAAAATCGCAGTTGTAAAATTCTTTATTCCCTATAGTGAACACCTCCTTGTTGATTGCTGGCTATTGTTTCTGGAAACGGTTAAAAATTCCAACTTCAGGTCCTCCACTGGTTCCAAATGCAGTCGTGAAAATGGTGGAAAGCATGACTTCAAACATATGGTGCCTGCATGCTATCCATATAAGATTACGGTCAAGATTCATTATTGTGGTCAAGATTCGTTATTAAAATCGTTACGGTCAAGATTCATTATTAAAATCCATTATTGTGCAGGCACCATTGTTCAACCCAGTGTTAGATGAAGTAGTGTCAAAAACCAGTCCCCGAACAAATTCTTTCAATTTCCAGTCTTTAAGAGCCTTCATGCAAGCATCAGCCTGTTGCTCTCCTGTACCTCGATCAATCTTATGAACGCCCAGCAATTTTTCCACCCCACCACCAGTCACAAGGATGGCAATTCTATCCACTTTTTTTTGACCACCAGTGATATCAGGTAAGAGCTTTCCATCCCAATGCAGAAGAAGTGGATCATCAGGAGAGAAATCAACCTTGTCAGCTGTAGTCACCGCTTCACGAACAGATCGCCTTATTCTGTGGATTGTGCTGGACGATAATGATAAATCTTTTACCGAGTGACCAAGAGCCTGAGACACTGTTCCAACCACGAAGAGTGCACGGCGATCAGAAATATTAACACGATCAAGAGATGATACAACATTATTTGTTAGAACTTTCATCTTCTTTTTCGTTGAACCACTTGTGCTCAGTGTGCTGGAAGCGGAAGGAGTCTGATATTCATCATCATCCGAGAAACTAGAGCTACTTTCACTCACAATGTCAACTGCTGATGAAGAAGAAATGAGTTCTGTTTTTTCCATCAGTTCCGCTTGACTTCTTTGACGCCTCAATTCCATTTTAGTTTCTCGGACTCGTTTCCGTGCCTCCCTAGCTGTTAAATTCCGATCAATTCCTGCCATACTACAACTTAATGGATCTTCTTGCTGCTGACGTAAAAATGCTTTATCTTCATCGTTTTTCATAACTTCTGATGCATTCTTGGTTGAAATATCAAAAAGTTTTTCAAGGTCAGCGTGGAAAATTCCTTCTTTCATTTGACAGCTGTCCAATTTTGATCCTCGGTGTTTTTTCAGCAGCAGATATTCGTCATAAAGTTTTTTTAACTTTCTTTCCGCATTGTCAATTCTTTGAGTTGGAATTTTTCCTCTCTCCCATATAACAAGAACTGCTTCAATTGTTGCCCGAATACTTTTTTTCACTTCTTGTTTCTCTTCTATATGATGGAAGAGCAACCTCCGAAGAACATCCCCTCTTGAAGGAAGTCTGGCAGTCGACAGAGTTTGTGTAGGTTTACCAACAAGCCACACCTCAGCAGAAGATCTAGTGGTTGCCATATTATCAATTTCTAAATTATAAATAAATAAACAATGAAAAAACAAATTTGCGAAATTTGAGAAAATTACAAAATTTTACCAATGGTTAATTCATCTTATAAAACATGGCAACCCCTAAAGTTGCTTCTTTTAGTCTAATTTTTGGTACACATGATCCTAGGTGATAAAGGAACACAGGCAACCTTGAGGAGAATGTTTTTTGTGACATTTTTTTTTTCTATTACAATCTGAATCACCCTACTGGGCATAGCATCTAGAAGGCGTCCCTTTAAGCATGCATGATTTTAAAAAAGCATATGCTATTATGCATATGTATAATTGGACACGCTGTTAAAATTACTTATTTTTAACGATGCATACAGATGGGAAAACAGGCGGTAGACCATTTGAATCTATTTAGTTAAAAAGGTTTAAGGAGTTTCTAAGAGTAAAAAGTGAAAATTCCTTCAAACAATTAAGATACATAATTTTTTCATATAGTCATCTTCTTTTGCATCTTTAGCGTAGACTTGCTCCAATTCACGAGCTTTTTAAAGAATTTGGTTCCTAATTTTTCAACCAGATGAATGAGAATCTTTAAAAAACAGCCTTTAAAATACCAAATCTTCATTGAATTTTCGAAATAAAATGATCAAGAGCAACGTTAAAGATATTTACCTCAACTTGTTGCTAGGAGTTCTCATAGCAGAAAGCTGCATTTTCAGGTTCATAGTAAAATTTCTTTTATAAAGTGTTCTATGACTTAACAGATTTTTTTGTTAAAATTGAAATGCACGAAGCAAAAGTAACATGAAATTCTACTAGAAAATTGCCGTTCACTTGCTCTCCTAGAGCAGAAGTTTGGCTTATTGCAATAATAATACAAAAAAAGGTAAAAAAAAGTATCAAATAAAAAACGTTTCTAAACGCCATGTTTCGCGATGAAAATAAATGATTTTGCATCTAGAATACAGCGCAATATTTCACACCACCTTGCTACCTCAGACTCTAAAGTTTGCTTGATTGCCGAAGCAAAATCACAATCATTGGTAAGAGTAGTCAACAAATTATTCAGGTGATAAAATGGCTTTTGTAGACAGGGCTGTTATGATATGCTTTGATTCAAACACTTTGAAAATATCAAACTCTTGCTAAACCATAACTTTAGAACTCAAATAGAATGCAAGGAAAACACAAAATTGAAGTTATTGTTGTGCTCCATTAATTTGTACTTTAACTTGTAAGGAGCAAATAAATTATTTTTTTTTTAGCGTTCGTTGAGTTATTTGACACTTAATTACTTGCGATGCTTCCACATAATATATGAATAAACTTTTTTGAAGAAACTGCAGTGTATAAATTCTGCTTGATTATTTACAGATACCTGATTCATCAACAACATATTTATGGTTGTTTTACAAATTTTTTGTTGTAGGGAACTACGGAAGTTCCTCATTACTGCTTCTCACATCATTATGGGCAACTTTAATTTTAGTCAGGCCCGGCTTACAGGGTGTGCGGCCCGGTTCTTATAACCCTTCCCCCATAAAATAAAAAGTAATTTTGGAACTTATCAAGTACGCTGCTGCACAGTTTCTTTATCAATTGCCCTATCAATTGATATAGGAAAACTAAAATAAATAATAGTAAATTAGATTCGAAGAGTTGATTGATGATTTTGTTACTAGAAACGCGAGAAGAATTTTTCAAATGAATATTTTATTTTATGCATTGATTGAATGAAACTGATTTTTATATTTGTGTTGTTATTTATAAAAGAAAAAGTTAATTGAAGGCGCTTCATTTTATATTTTGGCACAGGGTTCCTGATATCTATAAGAAGGCACACATTTTAGTAATACCATCATCCCAAAAAAGATTTAATATTAAGTAGGGTGTTTCAAACCTTTATCAAAATCAATTAATTTTTAAGAAAAAAAATTCATTGCAGAAGTCATCATGAAGTGTTGCTCCTTTATGTCATTAATAAATTTCTTTGATCTTAGACATGTATTTTTTATGTATTTTTACAAATTATACTCAACTTTGTGTTAGCACTATTTACCATAAAATTATATGGCAATGTTTTTTCGATATATAGATAAAATTATATGGCAATGTTTTTTTGATAATTTAATCAAAAAAGCATTGCACTGTTTACATGCCCTGCTGTAATATGTCCTCATTTTTCCTCTAATAAATTTTGCTTGATCTACGCTATTTATTTTTGAAATTGGTATAAGGCTAAAATTAATATCTTTATCATTACCAGATAAACATAATTTTTTGAGTCTGATGGCAAGTTAAAGGTCACATGTTTCTGAAGCATTCTTAAACATTTTATTTTAAGTAAATAATTAATATTATCAAACAGTAATATCTGTCTTGTATCACAACGTCGACTCCTGTATGAACTCAAAGTATACGGCATTGATGGGTCATTAATCAATTGGATTGAACAATGGCTTACCAATAGACGAGAGCGAGCGGTAATTGATTACCGTGAATCGGAATGAAAGAGTGTTACTAGCGGTGGCCCACAAGGTTTACTAGATTCTTAGCTCACTATTGTTTGCCCTCTTTACTAACAATCTGCCTGATAATATCACTGACCACATCAAAATATAAGCTGATGATTGTAAAATTATGAAAGTTATCAAATTGAGATGATGCTTTCTTGTAAAATGACACCAACAAAGCAGTAAATTCGTAAAAAAAAGTGGCTCTAGCTATTCAACTTAGACAAGTGTAAAGTGATGCACGCAAACAAAAAAAGAAACAAATCCACACACAACTACACAATAGGAAATGACGATAATATATCAACTACAAATCACTATCGCTGAAGGCGACCTTAGTTAGCTTGTTTCAGACAACCTCAAAGTCAATCAACAGGTTGATTTGGCAGCGTCAAAAGCAAACATAATGCTTGGAAAGTTCAAAAAGTTGTTTTGAAGCAAAGGCATGCTCTGTACTACTTATGTTAGACCACATTTAGAATTTGCTATCGAAACGGTCACCCTATCTCAAATGGGACATAAAAAGACTCGAACAAATCCAACTCAGAGCAACTAAAGTAAATACTGAGCTCAAACATCTTTTCTTACAAAGATAGACTCAACATCCTTGGACTAACTACTCTGAGGACCAGAAAGGAAAGTGGAGATCTTATTCAACTGTATAAAAAATGCATGGTTTCGACAACGTTAACTTTCTTAACTTCACAAATAACGGCACCTACTACTTCACACTACGTTCTACGCAGCCACGACATTCGCCTGGAAAAACAGAATGTGTCGAACTGTGCTATCGTAAATAATTTGAATTCTTTACAGTCCAAAACTGTAAACGCATCGTCAAGAAATACTTTCAAGAATTTTGTTACCAGAAAAACATAAAAGTATTAGCCAAATAACATAAATAGTCGACCGGATACAAAGCATTAAAGTGCCTGGTGCCACATTTTTTTATTAATTTCAAGACTAAATTAATTTTATTTTTTTCAAAAATTTAATTTTTGAAAACATTGCAATGTTTTTGATATTATGTAGTTAAAGAAATAGTTACTGAATATAGAAACTAAACTTAATAATATACTTTTTAAAAATGTAATTTTAATATTGTGTATAAATTATATAAAAATGTGTTTGAAAAACATTTTAACACTAAAAACAGTGTTAATTCTATGTAACACTCTTTTCCATACAAAAACAAATAAAATGTTTTGTCTTTTTTATTCCGTCATTTGACAATTTATTTTTAACTTTGCAATAACCACTTATCTATCAAAAAAATGTTGCATTGTTTAAAAATAAATAGACGTTTAAAATAAATAACTGAGTAGACTTTTTAAAACTGAAAAACGCAGCTTTCAACTTTAAACATAATAATCCATTAATGTGAAAACCGTTGTTATTATTTTTTTGAATTCAGAAGATATTGTTTTCAAGCATTTTAAAATCACGGAACATAACCAGCTTTGAAAGCCAATGATTGATTCTAATTTTTTGTTGCTGCCTGGCAACAAGGTTCATTAAAGAGTTTAACACTAGTATAGAGTACACGCAAACCTCTTTTGCGTGTACTCTATACTAGTGTTTTTTGTGCGGTAGATAGGGACCGCAAAAAAAAAAAAAAATCGCATAAAACTTCAGGAGTACCTATAGAAAATAGTTTTCGAAACAATATTAAAAACATTTTTTTTTTGCGGTTAGATACGGACCGCATAAAAAAACTCTTTGCATGGCTACACAAAAATTCAAATCTTTATCTTCTGGCGCCCCTAATAATTTGGCGCCCAGGTTCTATTATTTTATTACCATCTGGAAACAAGACTCATTAAAAAGTTTAGCATTAATAAAAAACATACACACAATATATATATATATATATATATATATATATATATATATATATATATATATATATATATATATATATATATATATATATATATATATATATATATATATATATATATATATATATATATATATATATATATATATATATTACTATATGGTAGCCCTTTAATAAGTTTTTCATCGTCTTCTGGCGCCCCTGATATCTTGGCGCCCGAAGTACGTATGCCTCATTCCCCTCCCCTCCCTCCCCACCTTTTATTTTTTCGGCGGCATCACCAGCATAAAATAAATCAAAAATATCTCGTTGGTAAACTGATGTTTAAATAATTAGTTTTTAAAATCATGTTTAAAACTCATCCAACAAAAATTGAAGATTAAAAACTTGGAAAGTTATTGTTTAAACTTTTTTTTTTTTTTTTTTCTTTTCATTTTATATTTCGCTGTTAAAATAAATTACAGATGATTTTTACATGCTAATTATCAATAAATAAAATATTTTAAAAACAGACGGGGACTCAAGGAAGATATGGATGATGCAATATCATTCAACGTGAACATCCGTATTCAACGTGATAAGCCGTGTATTTTTTTTTCTGAATACGTAATAAACATAATTATTTTCTCAACCTAATTTCTTAATTAACTTCTTTATTTCATCTAAATTTAAATTTTTTATTATAAATATTTTTATTTTTATTTTTTTTTCGTTTTGTTTGCTAATTTTTATAAACTTCTCTATTTTTCTATATCATTTTTCATTTTTTTTCAATTTATTTTTTTATATATATATTTTTTTATATTATTTATATATATATTTCTATATATATATTTTTTTGTTTCTTTATAAAGTTTATATAACATATAAATATAACATAATAAAATTTTTTTTTCTTTAAGATTTATTAAATTGTAAATTTTATTTTACTATTATTGTTATTAATGTTCCTGTTATTTTTTTCATCTTTTACATTATTGTTATTTATTGATTATTAATTTCATAAAATTGACATATCAATATTTATGATTAAGCAAGGTAAACTTAGCTGTTCGGAACTATCGATATTATACGTGATCAAAATTAAACTATAAAAAGAATTGAGTTATTAGAATCGAAAAAAGAAACCGAAAATAGTCCAGCTACATTTTGGTCAAATCTTTATAACAAAAATAAATCTTCAGAAAAAGCTATTGTTGTAAACTCAATTACCAAAACTATATTATCTGAACAGGAAGAGAAAAAAAAAGCGCGAAAAGAACATCGTTTTTGGAATTCCAGAATCAAATAATTTAAATGAACTTGAAAAAAATAACGACGATAAAAAAATAATTGAAAAAAGATATTTGAAGAAATTGGTAAAGGCAATGAAAAACCTATTAAAATAATAAGATTAAAAAACAAAAAAGACTCAAAACTCTTCCGCCCGTTATTGCTGTACTTCCTGAAAACAGGGAACGTAATAAATTTTTATTGCCACTAGGGAATTACGCAAAAACATAAAATATACAAACGTCTATATTAATCCAGATATGACACTCGCCGAAAGGCAAATCGATTCTCAACTTAGAAAAGAAAGAAATAAGAAAAACCGAATACTCCTAGAAAATGAACCAAACTCACCCTTTCAATGGTGCATTAGGCGCAACGAAGTCATCAAACTTAATTTTAGTAAACAAAAAATATAAAAAAACTATAAAAAATTGGATTAATTTTCAAACCATTAAAAAAGTTACTAAAATTAAATCCGTCAAAGCTATATACACAAACATCGACTCCTTCTTAAATAAACGCCACGAGCTCAAACAAATTGTAAACAATCTGAAACCCGAAATTATTTTTTTAATAGAAACTCTGCCTAAAAATAAAAAAAATTGAAGTTAATGATCTCGAGTTTGCTATTGAAAATTACTTACTACATACATATCACAACAATAGTTCTTGCCGAAGAGGTTTAGCAATATTTATACATAGCAAACTAAAGTCATTCCCAATAAACCTAGATATATTTCCATCTGAATCGCTCAGTTGTGAAATTACAGCGAAAACTATTGTTAATTTTATATTACAGATCACCAAATAGTAACGATGAAAACACTAACTGCATAAATCAACACTAGAGCGGGTCATACTTTTTTTTTTTTTTGGCTATAACATAAAAAGTTGTTCTATTTGTCCAAAATCTAGGGACCATAAGATTTTTTAAATTTTAAGCTAAGTAAGTACTTGCAACTTGTAGTTGAAAATGAGGAAATAATGTGAAAACGTATATCAATTTTATAAAGGCATATTCTTATTAGTGTTCACTACATTTAGTTTATATTACATCTGCTGGAACATGAAATGATATTAGATAAGTCTAAGTAACCATAAATTAATCATACATAACCTTAACTCAACCCTAATTCTAGCATATCGTAAATTTACCCTCATCAAACCCTGTATTACGGTAATGTATGTGTTTAAAATGTTCTGTTTTATATTTTAGATTGTTTATAAAAAGTGATTATTTATTCTTGCTACAACAGGGTTTATTTCAATCAGTTGTTTATAATCAATCTTTTCTAATTGTCATCTGATATTGTTTGGACAAATTGGTTTCCATTGTATTGACTATTAATAAATGGCGTCCTTCAGCACAAGACTTTGGACAAAACACTCAGTTCTGGGCCTGCCTACAGTTATAAAAAAAATCAACTTCCTACATCTAGTGATGTTTACAGACTGTATGACTACTACTTAAAGCCCAATAAATATGATTGTATGCAGAAGAGAGTAACAGCTGTAGCACATGAAGTTGTAAGTATTTACAACACTGCGAGTATCCCAGTAATTGACACAAAGAGTGCAGTCAACCGTATAAAGAAATTGATTGATAAAGTTAAGGGTCTTGCTAAATATCCCAGTTTTAAGAAGACATCCATCAAGAACTTCAACTAAACATGGGTGATGAAGTTCTTGATCATGAAATTTTCAGTGGTGAATCTGATGATGGTGTTGCAGCACCCAGAAACATGAAACAATATCCGGAGTTGTGCAAAGCTTTGGACAGATGCAAGATTAGTAACAGAGATACTTGTCTTGTAGTGAATGCAGTGCTAAAAGATATGAAGGTATTGTCAGCAGAAACTGCAAGAGATCCTGCAAAACTTAGACGTCAGAGAGGTCTTTGGCGGCAGAAACAAGTTTCTAAGCATGCTGCCGAGATGCAAGAATTAATTTGTATTGGATTTGATGGGAAGAAAGACTTTTGTTGAGAAGTCTGGTATACGCAAAAGCATAAAGGAAGAACATTATGCTATTGTATCATTTCCAAAAAATAACTATATTGATTATGTAATGCCAGAAACAGGTAAAACAGCTGACGTTGCAAATGAGATATTATTGATAGTTGCAAATACAAATTCAGCAAGTACGCTACAGGCAAACGAAATGGTGTGATTCGAAAATTAGAGAAAGGTGTTGCAAGACCACTGCAATGGCTTGTTTGCCTGTTGCATGCTAATGAACTACCATTTCGGAAATACATTTTTGCTATTGATGGAGGATGTACAGGTCCTAGTAGTTCCAGTGGTGTAATTATGAGTTCGCTAGACTTCGATCCCAAGGATTTACCAATTTCAAAGTTTAAAGCTATGTTAGGAAAAGTGGTTGAGATTAATGATGAGGTTAAGAACAATCAAAGTACAGATCAAAAATATCTTCTTAGAGCATGCTTAGCAGTGCAGCAAGGTTATGCAAATAGTGATAAAATTAGGTCTTTACAGAAAGCAATGCCAGGAAATTTAAACCATGCTGGGTGGCTGACAAAAGCAAACAGAATTTTGAAATTGTATATGTCAAAAGAAGTTTGTTCCCCATCACTATACAAAATTGTACGCTTTATAGTAAATGTTTACGCTCCTTCATGGTTCAATATCAAGAGTTCTTGCGCTGATGGTGCAAAGAACTTTTTTTACTTGCTGAAGCAGTGTCATGAGCTTGGAGCAGAAGATTAGAAAATATTAGAGCCTGTGTTGCAGAACAACAACTACCTTGCCCAATCTGAAAAAATTCTTCTTTCTGGTGTTTGTGACAATGATGATTCTGTGCGACATTTCTGTTATGAAAAATAATTAATTTGAGAAGTAATTTGTGTAGTTCTTCTGTGCGTGTTTTTGATAAGTCAAGTATCAAGCTAAACGCCATTTCTTTGACTTACGATGATATGGTTGACTGTACTACGGCTAACCTCACACCACCACCATTGCTAGCAGCTATTGAGAATGAAAAACTTCAACACTGTCAGTTTGATTTCATTTTTGGTATACCCTGTCACTCTCAGGCAGTTGTGCGTGCTATCCAAGATATCTCTGCAGCAAGCTCAACCGTTTTTGGACATGAATCGTGACATGGAATGATTTTACAGTGTACTGCATCAAGAGCAGAACTACCTAGTGTTAGCTGTAAATCAGACTTTTTGTAAATTACGTTTCATCATATTGTTTCATTGAACTAATAATATCTAGAACTTTACCATTTAAGTGAATTTTATATTTCGACGTCGATGACGTCGATATCGTTGACATGGCCGAAATTAAGATGGTGCATGTTTTTTTTTTGTTTTTTTATAGTAAGCAATAAATACTTCTTTGCGCTTGCCATGGATGTGGTCTTTGTATCATATTAAGTGCTTGATGAATTTCTTTTATTTTTAGCTGTAAGCCTTTAAATGGTAAATCTTTGCGAGAAAGTTGCAAGTACAAGACACCTGTTGTTTTAAATGTTTTTGGCCTTTTTACAATAAGTAGCACCTAGAGCAACTTTTTAGACCATAGCCAGGTTAGCAACTCTAAAAACAAAAAGTATGACCCGCCTAATCAACAAATTGCCAAACTTTTAAATAAATATCCAAACATTCTTATTATTGGAGATTTTAACTACCCAGATGTCAGCTGGCAAAATCCAAAACAACCTGTTAAAAATTCCTCTAAATCAATTAAATTTACTGAAAATATTTGCGATTCTTTTTTAACCCAACATATTTCAAAAGCAACACACATCAGACAAAATCAAAGTCCTTCCTCAATTGACCTCTTATTTACTTCTGATGAAAACATGATTTCCTTTTTAACTCATCTAGCACCCATTGGCAAAAATCATCATCAACTACTCTACTTTGCTGTGTCGATTGAATCTATTATAAATATACCACAATACCAAACAAAACATTTATACACAAAAGGGAACTATGACAAAATTAATGAAGACCTTGCAAATATTAAACTCTGTCCAAAATCAAACTCAGACCAACTATGGAATATCTTTTCAATAAACTTAAAACTAGTCAACAATAGTATACCAAAATCAACAATAGTATACCAAAATTTAACTTTAAAAATATAAAACGCTCAAAATGGATTGACTTTCAAATAATCAATGAACTTAAATTTAAACGAGAGAAATATCGTCAAAATATATTGAACAGAAATGAAGAAACATATAATGAGTACTGCATTTCACAAAACAAAACAAAAGCAGTATGCAGAAAAGAAATTATTGAATTTGAAAAAAAACTGACTAGAGACATAGACCAAAATCTAAAAGCATTTTACTCGTATGTCAAATCAAAATGAAAAAACAAAGAAGCATTTCCTGACATTTTTTTATTTTATTTTTTTATTTTTTTGTTTTATTTAGGTGCCCCAAGAAGACCCTATGGTCTTGTCACAGAGCACCGCGGAAGTGCATTTAACCAGGAAGTTTACGCCTCCTTCCTTACCGTGACGCGAATACATGTCCATGGCTCGTTTCGAACCTGGATCTCCTGCTTATAGAGCAAGCGCTCTAACCACTGCGCCACGGCCGCAAAATACATCCAAAGCAATAATATTGTTGCAACTACTGATCTAGATAAATCTCATCTATTCAATAGTTTTTTTGCTGATACTTTTTCAAACAAAAAAATAACAGCAACTCCACCATTTGACCTAACATATGAAAATGTAAATCCACTAACAAACAATATTGATATAAGTCCAGAAAATATCGAAGCATACCTCAAAAATCTGAACTCATCTAAATCACCAGGCCCTGATGCATTAAACCTAATAATATTTAAGAAAACTTGCTTTCAAATGTCTAAACATCTATCTACTATTTTTAACAAAGACCTTGAGAGCGGATCAATACCCCAAATATGGAAAGACGCAACAATTACACCAATATTCAAAAAAGGAGACAGATCAAAAGCACTTAATTATAGGCCTATCAGTATAACTTGTACTTTAATAAAATTTTTGAAAAAATTATAAAAAATCATATTATGACACACCTGATTAACAATAACTTATTAAGTCCACACCAATATCGATTTCGTCCAAATCAACCCCGCTTAACTAACCTTTTAACTGTAATTAATTATTGGACATCATCATTTGATAATAATATTCCCATTGACAATATTTATCTCAATTTTGAAAAAGTCTTTCACAAAGTTCTACATAAATTTCTTATTTCTAAACTTATAGCTTATGGTATAGATGGATCAATACTATATTGGATTAAAAACGTTTTGATAACCGTAGACAAAGAGTTGTTGTTAATGGTAATTATTCAAACTGGGTACCCGTTAAAAGTGGAGTTCCCCAAGCCTCCGTCCTTTCAGCGTTACTTTTTATTATATATATCAACGATATCCTTGAAGTAAGCAAATCAAAAGCTGCTTTTTTCACTGACGATACCAAAATCTTCCGTTCTACTAATAATACTCAATCTGCGCAAGAATTACAAAATGACATCGACGCTCTTGTTACATGGTCTCAAAAATGGGGAATGAAATTTAACATTGATAAATGTTCTGTAATGCACTTAGGAAACAACAACAAATCCCATACTTAAAATATGTATGATCCAGAAAAAAATATGAGTAAACATTAAAACCACAAATTGCGAACGAGATTTAGGTGTTCACATAGATTCAAACTTATTATTTTCCAAACACACAACTACTCAAATCAGCAAAGCCACACAAAGAATAGGAATAATAAAAAGAACTTTTCCATCATATCTAGACTTATTATCCTTCAAAAAACTATTTTCAGCACTAGTCCGCCCTCACCTAGAATACTGTAAATCAATCTGTAACCTTAGACTTCTCAAAGACAAACGGCAAATAGAAAATGTGTTAAGAAGAGCTTCGAAACGAATCAATGGATTATATGATATACCGTATGAACAAAGATTGTTGGCGTTAAATATGACAACTATAAAATACAGGCTACTTCGTGCAGACCTAAACAACGTCTATAAATGGTGCACAAATAACAATAGTGACAGAAGTCTTTTTGGAATAGATAGCCAATTTATTACTCGTGGTCATATATATAAACTAAAAAAACAATCTTCGCGATTAAATTTTCGTATGAATTTTTTTCTTTACGAATAATAAATAAATGGAACTCTCTTCCTGATGACATTGTATCAGCGTTATCTCTAAAAACGTTTAAGCTGCTTCTAGACAATCATCTAAAAAATGAATGGCTTCTCTACGAATAATCCACATTTTATTTTCTATGAGTTATACAAACTCTATAATTGTCAAGTATTATATAACTAGGTTGACAGGCAGTTCATGCCTACACAATTTATTGTAAAACCTTACTGTTAATAATATCACCTCAATCTTTTCATAGAGCCCCTTAATGTAAGAAAATATTGTCAAAAAGAGTTATAAAAATTCATTAAAAGTATAAAAGTAATAAAATAAAAAATATATATAATAAACTAAAGATATAATAAGAAAGCAAATTAGTTTTACATTTACAAAGATATTTTACAATAACTATATTGCAAATTTAGGTATTCAAAGATTTAGAAATAAATACAAACATATACACAAAAATTTAATAATTAATACATTAAAAGACATATATATTATTAGTAACTACTAAGAATGATAAGTAGAATTCATTTGAATAAATTTACAAAATTTTTTTCTAATTATTCCGCAAAATTGAAAATGTTTTTTTTTTGCTTGAAACTTAAATAAGTTTAATAATTTTACCATTTTGCATTAGTTTTTTGAAAAGAATTTCATAACTTAAGTTCTCGATATGTTATTGAATATTCCGTATATTTATTTAATTTCCTTGGCAGTTTAAAGGAATTTGATCGATTTGTTCTTAAAAAATACTTTTCGTTTACATTTTTCTCACACTTACAAATGAAATTAGCTGGAGTTAGGTTATTAATATAATTATACATGAAAATTAGGTGCAGATAAAAATTTATTTTGCGTGCAACCATTTTCATATTTCTCATTAAGGGTTTAGTATGCTCCCTTCTCTCTTTCCCGTAAATAATTCTACACGGATGTTTTTGCAAACAAATTATTTTTTTAAGTTTTGACGGTTGTGTAGTAGCACATGTAATATTAGCATAGTTAATAAAACAATGAATTAAAGAAAAGTATATAAACTTTAGATAAATTGTATTTTCATATGGACGAACTTGGTACATCAGACCAATGGTTTTATTAGAGTCAATCAAAAAGTTCTTATAATCAATTTTTTTTATAACAAAGAATAAGCATAGAACAATTAAATTAAGAGTGAATCATAAGTAGGCACTTGCTTCAAAATAATCTCATTTAAATCTCTTTTCAGTTTTTCCAGTTGCTTTTGCATATGATCATGTGAACGTGGCCTTAAGTTTGTCTCCATGGCTTCTTGAACCTCTTCCTTTGTCTGAAAATCCAAATCCTTGCGATAAAATTCAAATGAACAGAAAGCATGTCTGACCAATAAGTTAAATATGGAAGTTGAACGACACGGGTGACTTTTTTCTTAGCAAGAAAGTCTCTAACTGAAGCAGACACATGTGGATTGGCATTATCGTTCTAAAGGAACATTGTGTTCCATGTTACTCTTTTAAAGCCTTTGTTGACAAAATTAGAATGCATATTTGAGAGGAAAAGCATGTACACTTCTGAATTGACCGATTGTCCATTTGGAAGTACCTCAACATAGGCCTTGCCATTAAATTATGATCTCCTGATACGTTTCGGAGCTTCTTCACCCTTAGAAATCCAAGCGCGATTACTGCGTTTGCACGCCATTGATCTGTGGTAAACCCACTTCTCATCCACAACAATTAGACGTCGTTCAACATTCAATTCATCTCCTAGGATGGTCAGAAATTTATGCGCAAGTTCAACCCGATTTTGTTGGTTTGCTGGGGTGAGGCCATATGGGATCCATTGTAAACAAATTATTCTTTTCATCAATTTTTCGGTGATTATTGAATAAACTGAACCAAAAGAATGTTTACGACATCACAAATTTGCTCCATTCTTAAAAATTTGTCTTCATCAAGCAGTTATTGAATGATCTCAATGTTGTCTATAGTTGTTGAGGTACTGGGCCTACCTGACCTCGATTCATCTGAAAACTGACTATAATCACTTATGTTTGATGTAAAATACTTTTGGTAGTATTTGTATACTGTTTGAATGAAAGTTGCATCTTCACCCCAGGCAGTAGTTATGAATTTTAGAGCATCAGATTGAGACTGACAAGTCTCAATTAACAACCTAATACCAACTTTGTCAATTTGCATTACAGCTTTAATTATTCAAATGATCTAAAATTAAAAATATTTATTTTATTAACCATATATGTACATAAGTTAATGTTAAGAATATCTTTAAAAAATTTTATTGGCAAGAATATTAAAACACGAATTATTTAAACTTTTTGATTATACTAATACTAACTTTTGATTGTAAATATTCAGAATGGGGAAGCCAAGATAAAATATTATCAACTAGTATTCCAAAAACTTTATATATTCTCGCTTTTTTATTTGTATGTTGTTTAAAAATAGGTCTGGTAATTTAAGGGGAAGAAAAACTGATAAACTTGAAAAAAACTGATAAACTTGATAAAAAACTGATAAACTTGAAAAAAACAAAATAATTTTATAAAGATATTGTGAAGATTCAAAAACATATAGTATTGCTTTCTAACATATGTTTGAAATTTTGACTTTTTTTTCCGTACGTTTTTGAATCTTATAACAAATCTTGAAGCAATTTGTTGTTAATTAAAATTATCAAAGTAATTGTCTATTAAGATATTATATGTTATACAATTTTATATAGTATAATTGCGGTTATTATGGAATCCTAATTTTAGCTCTAATTTCAAGACTTGTGAAGTCTTAAGTTCTTGAATGCTATTTTTAAGTAATGTCTTAGCTTAGTGCTCGAATTATTTTAGCTATTGGAAAGACTTTCCAACTATAAAATATTCCTCAAGGAAATAGAATAAGAAGGGTGACAACTATCTGCATTTTCTTTTTTTTTTACTTTTATTTATCAGGTGAAGAAGATTATAACTTTGAGTTTTTTAAGAAATTTATTGGTTTAAACACTTTATAAAAGTTCTAGATCTTTTCATGTTTGAGGTTTTTACAAAAATCTTTGATATCAGTTTTACTTAGTCGCATAAACTACGTTGAGTAGCTTATTACACAAACTTTTCTGTTTCTTAATTTTCATTCTTACTTTCAAATTTTTTCTAACTCCATTTGTTGCGTAGCAAAAATCTTCATTAATGTAGATACTTTCAACCTTTAAATTTTAAAGAATTTTTTTTAATTTTTACCTTTCTTTTCAGTCTAACTGTTTTATTATAATTGTAGATTTTTGTATCATTACGGCTATTGTGATGTTTAATTTTTACATTTTTTAGAATTTTAGAATTTTCAATTTTTACACTTTTAACCAATTTTTAAAATAGTTTGTACAGACTTTACATAACTAATTAATTAATTCTTTTTGTCCATTAATCTTGAGATTTTTTCTTTGTGACCAATTTTCATTTTCTCTTAGTTTTTTTTGAAGGGCAATAAGCTCAATGTTTTTATGTGCTTCGTTTTTAGAAACTCTTTTTCTTAATAGATTCCGTTGTATTTTTAACCTTTTTCATTGTTCTTCCTGATAACTTAGCCTTTTATTAGTATCAAATATATTCTTTTTAAATCTTTTTTTTTCCACACTGTCGATAATGTTAATTTTTACTTTTTATAGTCGGTTACTCGTTGTTTTTGCGTTTACACAAATGATTTTATGAACGTTTTCGTCTAGCCTTTTTTGTACTCTGCAAATGTTTCTTTGAAAGTGTTTTCCTAATTTTATTTCGCTAATAGTTACTGCCCTATTTTTAAATTGATAACCACATGTATTATTTATATTATAAAGATAAAATATAAGAGGGAACTCTCGATGATACTTCCTCCGCCTTTGTAACACTTCAACATTGGCAGGATCTGTCATGTTAAGATACCTGTTTATTTTCAACTGCATAAGGCTGTTAACTGGTACAAATAGTAGCTGACTGGGCTGGCTCGACTAAGAAGACCTCATTTTAGCCTTGAAGAAACAATATTAATTAAAAATATTTAAATTTTTATAAAAAATAATTTTTTCAAGTTTTATTTTTTTAGTTCTAATTATCTAATCTTTGCTTCAATGCTGTAGTACTCCTCATTAACGTCCCCAAGAACTCCTGAATTTCAGTCCTTGGCTGGCCAAATATCAATATTCTTGATCAGCAGCTCAATCATTTTCTTATAAGTTGCATTTTCATGTTGGAAAAGTGTGAGTTTTTTGTAAATTGGGTGTAGAATTGCTCCATAAGCATAGAGCGTGTTTTTGGTCTTACAAACTGGGAATCTATTTTCCAACTTTGACGTTAAATTTAGAATTCAGGTATCCTTTAAACCACATAGCAAATGATAGTTTTTTGGTTGAAGGAAAAAATAAAGACATATCTTTAATCTTGGAGAGTGAGCCAATAATGGCAAAAATTTGAAAAAAGAAACAAAGATAATTTTTTTTATTATTTATTAGTTTATTTGCAATAAAGAATTTTAATACTTATTAGTTCGGAAAATATCAAGTTTAATAAAAATTACCCGTTCAAATTTCTCTGATGTAGGGATGACATTTCTCAGCTTGGGATAAGTTCCCTTGCTGAGATCTTGCCTGATTCTATAAAGCAGTGATGGATCCAGGGGGAGGAGGTGTGGTCATCCATCCCCCCTGGATCCGTCAGTGTTGTTTTTTTTTAGGAGACCCAAATATGGTACATAATAAAAAAATATTTCAACATCTTCCCCTACAAAAAATTCTTGAATCCGTGGTGGTTGTCAAGTAGAAAGTTGTCGCAACAAAGAGTTTTTAATGAAACATTAGGCTTCACGTAATTTGTTACAATTTTTTTATATGAATGGAACATCCCATGATTGTAAAATTAAAATGTTTGAAAAATAATTTACTATATTTAATTTTATCGTAATATTTTATAGGAAAGACAAACTTTGAAAATGCAGGACGATAGTATCAACGATTTTGAATACTTTGACGACACTGATGACTTTAGAAACATATTTAAAGATTAATTTGATAAATGTTTTACACATAAGTTAACCATATTGTTTTAAACAATTTTTATTTTATATTTTATCTGAAGACATATTTTTGTTATCAAAAAAGTAATAAGATTCTTCGGTATTTATTGTTTTTTATTATTTATTTAGTATGTACATACTAAATAAATAATAAAAAACAATAAATACCGAAGAATCTTATTACTTACTAGATTTTTTATAATTTATTTTATACACATAATAAATCAAATTTTCTAAACAAATTGTTTTTAACCTATAGTTCTTATATGAATCAGCATTAAATTATCTTTCTAACGATATACGAAAAGTACATTTTTGAAAAAAAAAGTTTTGATCATAAAAATGGGTGACTTATCATATATTTATGTTCACTTATACAAAGTTTCAACTTTATAGTATTTTATTCCTGGTTGTATTGATATTCTACCGGACTAGAACCCTAGCGTTCAGTCGAGGAAAAGATGGACAATGATTGAATAAACCTGGGGCCGTATTCTCATCTCTCCGTTAAGCTAAACGGAGCGTTAGTCAAAAAATTTCTTTTAAATTACATTAATAAAAAATTTAGTTAAACTTATAATTTTTTAAACATGTTTTATTTTGGTATAAATATAAAATTGGTATATTTTATTTTAACGAATTTATATAAATTTTCGTCAATTCTTTACTTAGAAATATTGTAATGAAATTTAACGGAGAGATGAGAATACGCCCCCTGAGCTATAAATAAAATATAAATCAAGTCTTAGTCCACTAAGCTTCGGGAGCTGGCAGGTCCAGAAAATTGGATCCTGTTTAAAATACTAAATGCCTTGTATGGTTAGGTAGAGATGTGGAGAAAGGAAAAAGCTCCTAAGTTGTTAGATATATTCAAAAAAAAAATTTTGAACTTGACTTGCGTGAACGATTTTACAGAGAGAAATTTACGTCCTATTCAGGAGTTTGTAGATTATTAGTCTATATTAGATTATAAGTCTAAAAATATGTAACAAAAATAATGCTGGCGGTCAGAGATAACATAAAGAACTTTAAAAAAGCATTTTCCATTATCCCATTAAGGTCTATAAATTATCCCTTCTGAAATAAACATTTTTTGACAAAAACTTGCATCTTTATAAAGGAAATGAGTAAAACTTTGATTTTTTACGAATGGAATTGCCGAAAGTCAAAAAATGTTTTTTTATTCATAACTGTATTCAACGGATATAATAGAATAGGAATAAACTGCGCGCATATTCAAATTTAAAAAAAGTTTTAGGACAATCTAATGTATATATTTGGATTTTCAATAAAAATTGTTGATAAAAATGTAACGTTTTTAATTAAAATTCTAATGATTATTAATTTCATTTTTATTTAGAAAATTATTTAACATTATTTCATAAAATAGTTTTGCATTGAGTTACGATAAAGATTGTTGGAGGAAATTTTTTTTTTAATATTTTTATGTTTATGAATATCCAATGTCTATAATGGCAATAAAAGAGACATTTTCCATATAAAAATAAACATATAAAAAACACTAAAGAAATAAATAAATTAAAAAATTTAAATAAAAAATATTTGATCAAACACATTTCGCTTGTGAATTAATAACTGCATTGAAATTCTTCACTGAAGACTCTATTTAAAAAAACTCTTATACCAGTCTTTGCTCAGTTTTAAAAATATTATACAAGTTTTTTTAAAACTCAATTTCACTAGGTATTCGAATAAAAGTCAAAAACTTCTATAACTTTCATAAAAACTCCATTATTTTATTGTGAAAGGGTTTCCTTATCTACGCTTGCCGGCTTTTTTAACAGCTACAGTTGTTGCAGTTTTCTTTTTTTTCTCACCTCCACTAAACCAATTAGACATCATTTCAGATAAATCAGGTAATTTTTGGGGGTTATTCAAAACGCTCATTTGTGACTGCATCTCCTAATAACAAAGATATTAAAATATAATCTATTATAAACAAATTAAATTGCATTCGTAAAAACACTTAGCCTGGTTAAAGTTAAAGTTAACCTCAGTTAAACCTCAGTTAAAGTTAATACATGTCTATATAAAAGTCAATATAACAGGTGTTCACTTGAAATCTGGACAAAGTTTCAATCATTATATAACATATTTTATTTATTAAAATCTAATTATACCATATACTAATAAAATGCTTGAATATTTGAAAACCAAGATTGGTAACCAATTTAATTGTGAGTAAGTGAGTAAGTAATTCTTATATGTCCTTATATGGTAATCCTTTTACTAGTAATATCGCAAGGTTTACACTAGGAAGAGTGTAAATATGACATAAAAAAATTGCTTTAACTCCATAATGTCATATTTAAATGGTATTATGAAAACTTGTCAAAAACACTCAAGTTTGGACATTAAACTTAAGAAAGAAAAATAAGTATTAATGATTAAAGTAAATTTTGAATAAATTTTATTATTATAAATTATATAAATTAATAAAAAAAAGAGTTTTATTTTGAATAAATTTTATATTTTTATTTAATTTCATTTACAACAACAAAAGTTACACGGAAAAGTAAATAGACCTATCCGATTGCAATTCGCTTTTTTTATATTGGCTCTGTAAGCATTTCCTGTATAATTCTAAAAAACATTTTATGAGCCCATCATAGTTTTGTGGCATTTTTGGTTTAGATCTTAAATGTTGAACTCTGATGTTATCTAGAATTTTTGACAAATATTTTATAATAGCAATAAAAGTTATTATTTTTTTATCTTTAAACTAATTATTCTTATTACAACATGTATCTTCTACATACACAACACGTATTTCTTCTACATACGCAACACATATTTCTTGTAGGAAAAGATGAAGATATTAACTTCTATATGCTTAAAACTAATTATGATATCAGTCACATGAAGATATCTACACTAATTTTATACTAATGTATTGTAAACTAATGTAAATATAAGCCTAACCCCTTAAAGTATTTGAAAATAAATTGTCTTTTTTTTTTTAAATATACATTAGATGGCTTGTTCAACAGAATTCATCTTAAAGGGATTAAATATAAAACCTTGTACCCCAGAAGTTACTGGAAATGAAACAAGTGTTGGCGGTCTTTCTAACTGCTTTATTAAAGTCTTCCATGTTGTCTTCGAGGATGACTTTAATAAAGCGGAGCAAGCTTATGAACAAGACCAGCATGCCAAACTTTATTGCAATAGTATCGAAAACTGTAGTGATTGTCTGACAGTAAGTTATTTGACTCAAGATTAGATGTGAGAAATTTGTTGATCAAAGACTCAAAGACTTTACCAATAACATGAAGAAGACTGATTGGACAATAATTAGAGGGTTCAGAATGTTATCCAGAGTTTTTGATAGAGAGGAAGAGTTGCCAAGCTGAAGCTCATATGAGAATAGTCGAGGGATTCAAACCTAATTTCTCGGCAAATAAGTAAATTGATGCGTAAATATATGTCCAAACCAAGCATGTTGCAATTAGAGTCTTTGCGAATTAAAGGATAATACCCATCAATACTGAGATCTAAAGAAGGAACAGCCAAATTTAAATTAGTCTCATAAAGAGCAAGCAAGTCTGGTTAATTTTGCAAGAGGTAAGATTTAAATGAGCGAAGATTACTTTGCAGACCACAAGTATTTGTGAAAGATATGTTGAAACAAATAAGTGGTGAGGATGGTTTAATATTTTGTTTTACTTTAGGCATGATTTAAGTTTAAAGAAAACTTATTCTTAGACTCATTCTTAGATAGAGAAGGGACCCCAAGCAATGAGCTATGCAGATATCTCAGTCCTGTTAATTAATCCAAAGTTGTAATTTTGCACTCCTTATGTGGCCTCGACATGCAATGCACATCAAAAGCATTAACAAGGACACCAACCATGCACAACATGACACTATTTATACTCTGATATTTTTCAGCTGTTGGTGGAATCACCCTCTCTGAGAGCTACCACAGAGTTTGGGAAACCTTACTACCAGCCGACCTCAGAACCATCAAATTTTAGAGCTGTACCCACATTAACAGATTGAGTTGCATAGCGGCTATCAAGAAATCTATGGGTAGATTCAAGATGATCCAGCATTCATCATCCTTGGCAATGTAACTTGTTTACATCTATTCTAGGCTTATAGGTTAAAGCTGGTCAACAAAATTATTCTGCTTATCCCTAAAGTCTTTGATTAATACTTTCTAACTGATTAATTTAAAGGTTGTAAACTCAAATAAAAATTTTTTATGAGATATGAGCTGTTATGAGTTCTAAATGCAAGCTAATAAGTTAATATTAAATTTAGTTTGTTATTTAGTTTTGACCTGTAATTATAATTTTATTTGAAACTTTTAAAAATTATGGTTGATGTAATTGTTTTTAAAGCAAACTTTAGTATGATGAAATATTTATAATACTTATCAAAAAAATTTATTTTAAAGTTTAAATTAAAGAAAAAACTTAATTTTGTGCATCGCATAGATGACCACTGTCTTTTAGCTCTACTTTTGTCAATTAAAAAATTTATTTTTCTTTTTTGAATACTACTAATTAAGTGTTTAGTTTTTTGAAGATTGTTTCGTGCTACTACTGCTTTATGATTACTAAAGACTTAAAAAGGTCTTTTTTTCTAAAATGACTAAATTTTGTATATTATCTAAAAAGGCATTTAAGATTGTTATTTCTTTTAACGCACTGCTCACAGAATTTTAGTGCAATAGTTATGCACTATTTTTTGAATAAATTATTTAATTTTTGGGCGTTCCTTAAAATAAACATTAAAGAGATCCCAAACCTCCGAGACATGCTGACTTCATGTTAAAGAGGATGATGAAAAAAAATGTTTGGGCTAAATTTGTTTCATTAAAACAAAAAAATAAATGCATACCAAGAAAAACTAACTTCTTTATTTTAGTCGAAGCTTGCCTTCTCCGTTTTGTTGTAGGCCAAAAAGTCAGTATAATATACGAAACAATGGCATCATGTACTAAAACTTTTAGAAATAAAACACGCTTGAATAAATTATGTCTATTGATACTCTTACAATAAAGTTTGGCATGTTGGTCTTGTTTATAAGCTTGCTCCGCTTTATTAAAGTCATCCTCGAAGACAACATGGAAGACTTTAATAAAGCAGTTAGAAAGACCGCCAACACTTTTTTCATTTCCAGTAACCTTGTACCCCAACAAGGTTTTATATTTGGTCCTGCTTTGTTTCTCATCTACATTAATAATCTTCCTGACAATCTTACATCTAAAGTATTTGCTGATGACTCACTTAATACCGCTGTCTTGACAAAAGTCTTCTCACTCAGAACAGGCAGCTGATCTTGAATCTGATCTCACTTCTGTAACAGATTGGGGCTTGCAATATCTTGTGAATTTCAAGACCAACAAAACTCAGTTATTTACTGCAAACAACTATCACAATACTGTCAACATTCCTATATTAAAGAATGGCACCCCCATCACTATGTCCTCTTCTTTACATCCAGGGGCTGATCTAGGGTATATCTAGTATGTCTGCAGATGTACCCGAAAATATCAAAAATACAATTGAACTTAAAAAAAAAAATTAATTAAATATTTTTATATTGTGTATAAAAATAAGTTTTTACTTAAATGTCAAGTAAATTAGATTTAAGTTTTATTATCAGATTTAAGTTATATAAACAAAAAAATTATTGCTTCTTGTTTAGAGTGGTTTTTGAAGTTTATATAAAAATATATTTCTTAACTGGAGGTTAAAGTAATAATAAACAAATAATATAAGGGAGGTTAAAGTAATAATAAATAAATAATTAGAAGGATCAATGATCCCCAATATTATCTTATTAAACGATACAAAACGTTTTTAAATTTTTATTTGTTTTGTTAAAAAATAAAGTTATTAGTTTCTTTACTTATAACAATTTCCAATGTCCCCAAAGTAGTACACCCTAAGTAAAATCTTATTCAAAATCGTTTGTTTTGCAATAATCAAGAGGTGAAATAAGTTTTAATAATTAATACATGACAAAATACACCAATGGACATCCACAAAATTGTTTATTTCTATGATTTATCTTTATATTTAGTTTGGTTTTCACTATTTAATTTTTAAGTATTTGATTTGATTTATAAAAAACACTGTTGGATGTCCCATAAACCATACACCCTGAAATATATAAGGTTTATCGATGATATTTGAAATGTCGCTTAATGTTAGATGTTAAAAGTGTTAGTCTAAATTGTCATTTAATCATAAAGTTAAAAACATGCTACAAAATGATGAAACAATCCCTTTGAAAAGTATATTATAGATAAAGATAATTTCTTGTAAAGATAAGATCCTTGTTGACCATCTTGTTGACTCTTGTAAAGTATTTAGTTTTCTTAAAAAAAAAAAAAATGTTAGCAACATTTCTGTTTTAAATCTGGTGTTAGAATTCTTCAAGACTATATGGTTTGTTGATTTAAAGTTTAATAAGAGAATTAATCAGTTTTTTAGATTACACAAATAAAGTTACTAGTTAAGGATCATTTTATGTTTTGTTAAAAAATATCTCAGATTTTTCTTTAGATATTATAAATTGCAGAGGGCATTAATATGATGGTGCTGGAGCAGTCGATGGTCACACTAAAAGTTAGTCCTCTTGTATTTTAAATCTGAATGAAAAATATGTATGCTCATTGTTACAGTCATAAATTTGTGACTCGTACAAAGTGCTATATGTTAAATATGTTTTGGCACACATTAATGAGCTATCATACTTTCTAAACTTTTAGCTACCAGGCAACAAAAGTTAGAGGAGCATTTTAAAAGTACTGTTCCGTTGGCTATGAAAAAAATAATTAAAATGTTTTGGCAGTACACGTTGGGTGGAAAAAGTTTACTTTTGTTTTACTTTTAAAGAACTTTGTGCTAGTTCCTCCAAAAATGATTTTAGAAGTTCTATTTACTTGCAACCTTTCCATTAACTGTGAAAGTGAGTACACATTTTATTCACTTTGGCACCTGAAAAATTATACATGAAGCACCATAGTAAAGGATCACCACCCAAGTGGTTTATCTTTGATGAATATTTGTACAGAGATGGTAATAGATAAAAAGAAAATATTGATAAGCTTGCTACTAGTAATCGTAATTAAACTATCGTAATCGTAAAAAACCTGCTATTTTTGTTGCCATGTATCCTTATAAAACATCATTTGGCATAAGGCAAGTATTGGAATTTATTGTATTTTTAAGTTGGGTTCAGATATATCACTGTTTGTGACACCAACCAAACCAATTTAATGTTATCATTCTTGATATTAAAATGCTATATTGTAATTAATATATTAGCAATATTATTGATTTACTCTTTTTTTAACAAAATTGGTATTAAGATTGAGTCTCTGAGTATCTCTTTATATAATCTAAAATTGCTTATTATAATATAAAAATATTATATTATAATTTGTGTTACTTTATAATATATTTTTTAAAATATAAATATATAATTTTGCAATGTGTAATGTATTTTAATAATGGTAATGTGTAGATATAATTTTTAATAATAAATTTGTAAATAATGAGTAAATACATAATTTTACAATCATAAAGTATCCCTTGCATATTTTTAAATGAAGAAAGGCTTTTAATAGATCAATATATATATATATATATATATATATATATATATATATATATATATATATATATATATATATATATATATATATATATATATATATATATATATATATATATATATATATATATATCTATATATATATATATATATATATCTATATATATATATATATACATATATATATATATATATATATATATATAATGCAATATGGGCTAATAGGTTAATTTTTGCAATCCCTCCCCATCCACTCCTATAGTGGGGAAAAGGAGGGGGGATAGGAGGGTTAGGGGCTGTTTGAAAAAATCAGATGATCACAAATAATTTCTTGGATCCACCCCTGACGCCTTCTTAGATATTGTCCATTACTGACCTCTCATGGAAACCATATATACAACAGATTGCTGAATTAACATCTGCTAAGGTTGCTTCTCTTAAACATGCTTGTCATTTTCTTACTCTTGATTATATTCTCTACCTCTACAAATCTCTTATTTTTCCCTGTATGGAATAATTTTTTCACTTTTGAGCTGTTTCTTATAATGATGCTCTTTCTCTTATAGAAAAGCTCCAAAAAGGCATTGTAAACGTAGATCGACTCGTTCTATCTGCCAAAGTTGAGCCTTTCTCCCATGTTCATAAGATTGCATCTCTTTCTCCTTTCTACAAATACTATTATGGTCTCTGCTCAAAGGAGCTATCATCTCTAGTTCCATCAACTAAAACTCATTCTCGCTTATATTGTCATTCAGCAAAGGCTCATTCTTTTACTGTATCTGTTCTTGCATGCTCTAAAAACTTTTATTTGTCTAGTTTTTTTCCCCCCACATCAACCTTTTGGAACTCTCTCCCATCTTCATATTTCCTGACTTCAGTTTTCTGTCAACCATTTCTTTGATCTTTAGCTCTATTCTTTTTTTTTTCTTATAATAACTCCCAACTTAATAGTGGTTGCTTGAAGCCTTGTTGGGAGTGAAATGAACAAAATTTAAAAACATTTAAATACTCATAATAAAATGGTTAGCAAAACTGAAGTGAAATTAGGAGAATCTAGGCAAACTTTTGGAGTCAGCAAATACAATTTAATTATAGTCATATTATCTCTTAATTTTAAAAATTACAAATTTTTAGAAAAAAAAGTCTAGCAATTAATACTGGGTTGCCAAAAAGATAGTTTTTCTAAAATATCTAGAGAATCTTTGATAGTATCAATAATAAGGGCAAATTTGAATTAAAAAAACAAAGCTGAATTGTTTGCTAAGAACTTTTCATCAATATCATCTCTAGATTCCACTACTTGCGTTCTACTTGATATAGTCAACAAACAGTTTGATCCATTGCTTGACATTCGTATCACTCCAGCTTCTGTATCTAAAGTGATTTCCTGCTTAGACTCTTCTACAGCTTGTGGCCCAGACAAAATACCTGTTATAGTCTTGCAGAAGTGTTCTCCGGAGCTATCGGAGAACACTTATGCAAGACTATAACAATATACTTTCAAAACTATTCAACAAGTGCTTATCAGAGTCTTGTTTTCCAGCCTGCTGGAAAGCAGCAATGATCATCAATATGGATTTCGATCTTCTCGTTCTACAGCTGATTTTCTAACAGCAATAACCAATAGGTTTTATCATGCATTAGATAAAGGTGGAGAGGTTAAGGCCATCGCTCTTGACATTTCTAAAGCTTTTGATAAAGTTTGGGATGCTGGTCTTCTTCATAAACTTTCGTCTTACGGTGTATCTGGTAACATCCTTAAGATTATTGAATCCTTCCTTTCCAATCGTAATATAAAAGTTGTCCTCGATGGACAGCACTCTTCTTCATATTCTGTAAGTTCAGGGGTTCCTCAAGGTTCAATTCCTGGCCCTATACTCTTTTTAATTTACATTAACAATCTTCCAAATATTTTCACATCTAAAGTGGCATTGTTCACTGATAGTACTACCATTTATTCTTGTCGAGATAAGAAGCCGACACTCACTGATTGCTTGGAGGGGGCATTTGAGCTTGAAAAGGATTTCACTTCTGCGACAGCATGGGGCTCACAGTGGCTGTTGAACTTCAACTCAGAAAAAACTCAATTTTTTTCAGCCAATCGTTATTGCAATAATTTAGATCTTCCTATATTTATGAACAGTAATGTACTCGATGAGTCATCCACTCTTCATCTTCTAGGATTAACTCTTACTTCTGATCTTTCTTGGAAACTACATTTCAAATCTGTTACAAAATTAGCTTCTGCTAAGGTTGCATCTCTTAATCAAGCTCAACACTTTCTTACTCCGGATTCTATTCTCTATCTCTATAAATCTCAAATCTGGCCTTGCATGGGATATTGTTGCCACATCTGGGGATCTTCTAACAATGCCCTTTCTCTTTTAGACAAGGTGCAAAAATACATTGTAAACATAGTTGGACCTGTTCTTGCAGTTAACCTCCAACCATTATCACATCGTCGCAATGTTGCTTCTCTTTCTCTTATCTATTATAACGGGCACTCCTCTAATGAGCTTGTGTCTCTTGTGCCGTCTACTAAAATTTATTCTCATGTTACTCGTCATTCAATAAAGTCTTATCTTTTTGCTATGACTGTTCCTAAGTGCTCTAAAAACTCCCATTTGTCTAGTTTTTTTCTCGAACATCAGTTCTTTGGAATTCGCTTCCTTCATCTTGCTTTCCTGATTCATATAATTTGCAATCCTTTAAGTCGTGTATCAATCATCTTCATCTTTTCTCTTCCAGTAACTTCCAACTCTAATTAGTGGTTGCTTGCAGCCTTGTTGGAAGCGAAGATGTTAAAAAAAAAAAAGTTCTGGAAGCTTCAAAATTTTTTCGTGATCTGAGTATATATAAGATATGAAATAATCACACCAAGAGTACCTCAATCATTTCTTTGATTTAAACATTAAGAGAACTTTTAAAGAGGCTCACTTTAGACAAAGTCCAAAATGACAGTTCAAATGTTTGTTAAACCTGTTATATCTGCCAAGCTGAAGTCTCTGTACTAATGTCATAAAGTTGTACCTCTTTCTCTTCGCTACAAATACTACCATGTTCACCTCTAAAACAAGAGAGGTGAACATGGTAGAAACATGTTTGTTTTTTTTATATCATACAATGGTAAAAATTGTTTGCACATAGTGTTTTCACGTTTAGAGATTAAAATAATAGCTTTTAGACGAGCCTTTGATCTCTTTGTTTTTTCAAAAAAATTTTATATGCCATGAGAGTTTATTTCATTATTGTTATATTCCATCAGCAATAAAATAGTATTTTTTACATTATTTGTAGCTGTTGCCTAAATTTGCCTTCAAGGTTATACTTATCCAAAAGCATCATTTTTTTGGCAAGACTTGTACTTTTAGTAATAATCAAGTTTTTTATCATTATAGTGTCATTAGTTATAATAAAGCCTTTTTCCTTTATGGTGCCAGTTGTAATTTTTTTTTCATAATCATAAAGAAAAAAGACTTGATTATAACTACTGACAACATACAGGAAAAAATATTGAAAAAAAGTTGAGTATAGCTACTCACTCAATAGTTTATGGTGTACGTATTGATTATATTATTTGTACATATTGATTTTATTATTTAGAAAATTTAACATAATTCCAAATGATTCAATTATTAAAATAAAAAAATACCTTTTGAGCTTCAGGATCAGCCATTGCAACTAGTTTTGGCATTGCAAAAATAAAGAGGAATGGTAATACCATCATTAGTACCTATTTTGAAAAGCGAAAACTTGTTGAAAAATAACAATAACAATTAAGTAAAAAATAAAATAATAAAATAACAAAATTACCATTGGGTTAAAAAGAAAATCTTTAACTTTCCATTCTTCACGCAGTTCAAAAAAAGCTGCACGTTCTGTTGCAAAAAAATTCAGCGGATAAGGAGCTGTTTGAACTGAGTTGATTGATAAAAAATTTACTTTTCGGACGCGTATCTTTCCACCTTTAGTTATATCAACACGCATAAGTTCAAACTGATAGTTCGGAGATGCAACTTCAACTATATAGGTTCCAGAAGGTATAGAACTAATAACAAAAGTACCATCTTCTTTAAGAAATCCTCTATAGTTACCTCCATCCACAATAACAACAGTATCTTGCATCCATTCTAATTTTAAAACAATAGTTTTCAAAATAAAATAATTGACACGATAAAAATCTTTTCCAAACTAAAGCAAACTAAGTTTTTTTTAAACTAAATTAAGAAAAAAAAAAGCTGTTTTACAATAAATCTTTTTTTTTTAATTAAATATAGTTATTTATTCTGTTTATATTGACATCAAACCTAATGTTGTTGATAGTTGCATATGCTATAATTGAGTTGATGTTGTTCAGTAAATATAGATCACTAAATTCTTTTGTTGCTAATTTGATATTGTCATTGCAATGCTTATTAATTATATTGCTGAAAAAAACTTAAATAATTGTTCATCGTGTTTGTTAGACACTTTGATGTTATCAAGGTTAATAAAATCAAATTGTTTGAATAAGTTCATTGGTTTCTTGTAATAAATTATTTTATTGCATAGTTTTAGTGCTCAGCATAAAAATCAATGATGAAAACTTTGTTGGCTGTATGTTTTAAGTTGTTGATTGATTTGAAATATATCTGTGTTTTGAATATTAATTTTGAGTAGTAAAAATAAAATCATATAGCATGCATTGCTAAGGTTTTGTATTTCTTTTTTCGTGTAATAAATTATAAGACTTGAGCAGTAATCAAAGTTAGGTAGAATGAATGTTTTAAATAAATGAACTTTGAAAGGCTAGATTAAATATATTAGTTATTGAGAATAATTTTTTGTATGCTTTTGCTTTTATCTCTTTTATGTGTTCAGTAAAATGTAATTTACTGTTTATAATGACACCAAGCAAAGAAAGTTTATTAACTATTTCAATATTGAACTTACCACTTAATATGTTTGATGTTAGCAATCTTATTTTAGATGTATGCTTAATTTGTTAAAATCATTGCTTTAGTTTTATCCCAATTGATGTCGAGTTTATTAGCATAGCACCACTCAATAAAATTATTAAATGCTAACTGAGATTTTGTTATTAGATGGTTTATATTGGTATCACTTGTCCTAAGTATTGCGCCATCTGCAAATAATGTTGATTCAAATGTCAAATATTCAGGTAGATTATTGGTGAAAATCAAAAAAAAAAAGGAGGTCCTAAAATGGAACCCTGTGGTATACTGATATTAACTTGTTCTTCTTATGCATTAATTCTTGATATGCATCTTTAACTTTTGTAAAAATTTTTCTATTATGAAAATAGTTGCTTGTTAAGCTCAAAGCATCAGAAAAACCATATTTTAGCTTCAAAATCAGTAATTTGGAATCTACCAAGTCAAAAACTTTTGTGAAACCGATAAATATTATTAATGTAAAGAGTTTTTTAGAGTTTCTTAGCTTTACCTTAGAGATAAGAACATGTAACGCAGTTTCACATGAATGATTGCATTTAAAACCGTGCTGGTCATCATTGAATAAATCATTTTGTTCAAAGTATGCAGTTACCCTTTTAGCAGTTATTCGTTCAAACACTTTTGTTAGTAGAGATACTATAGTAATACTTCGATAACTATTGATATCATGAATTTCACCTTTTTGTTTATAAAGTGGCCTAATACTACCATTTTTAAATTCATTTGGAATACTGCTTGTTTCTTGATATTTGTTGAATATAGCTATCAATGGATCGGTGATTGAATCATTTTTTAATAATTTTCATTGGAATATCTGAATAACCACAGTTGTTTTTTTCTTTTATGTTTTTGATTGCATCAACAATTTCATATTTATTAATAGGAAGAAATGAGAAAATCAATTTTTTTTAATCTTATTAGCTATTTTATGATTATTGAAAAGATTTTTAACAAAAGATTGTTAATACAGTTATAAGAATCATTAAGTACGCAATCGGAATTAGATTTGAATGTACTAAAGAATTTGTTGAAATATAACAACTTTTTAACATTTGAGTAGGCCTTCTTGTTGTTGTAAAGTATATAATCAGGAAAGGGAGTATCTTCACAGCTTGATTTAATTTTGATGAACTTTGAGTAGAAACCATAAAAATCTTTTGAGTTATTAAAATTTTTCGGTTCTTTTTTTTCAAATAACTTTTCGTTTCTTAATTTAATAAATTCTCTTCTCGTTTTTTTAAACATTTGAAAAATTGACAAATCATTTGTTTTTACGTAATCAAAATAATAAAATTGCACAATTTTTTCTGACTTTTAACTCTTGATCGAACCATTTATTCCTGTCTTTATTCTTGACATGAATTCTTATCATCTTTCTTGGGGAAATAGCATTTAAGATATTAATATACAAGATATTATAGATGTTTTTATTTATTGTCTTTTTTATTATATTTAGTTGTAACTCTAGTTGGTTTATAGACATTATTTTTTAACTTTTTAACTCAGTTGCATTCCATATTGGGAGCTGAGATCTCGATTATAAATACTGGTTCATTTTGGTTAAGATTTAATAATAAGCTTTCTACATAGTTGTTAAAGCATTAAAAATTAATTATATATATATAAATATATATATATATATATATATATATATATATATATATATATATATATATATATATATATATATATATATATATATAAATATATATATATATATATATATATATATCCCTTCTTCCCCATTCAGTTCCACCACCGCCTTGTATTAAGCACCCAAGATAAGTTATTAGAATCAGGATGGGATGTTAGAAATTTGTTGATCAAGACTCAAAGACCTTGCTAATAATTGAGAGAAAACTAATTGGATAATAGTTGGAGGGATCAGAATGTTCCCCAGAGTTTTAAAAAATTGGAACCACAGTTACCATTTTCCAGCAGGCAGGAAAACAAAATTCAGATGAGCACCTATTAAACAGTTTATAGAGAATCAAAGAGAGTTCTAAAAAACACTTTTGCAATACTATGATAGGAATATTGTCTGAACCACTAGCCAGAGAAGACTTTAATTGTAAAATGACTTGAGCAACAGAAGCCAAAGTGAAGTGGATGTTTAACAATAGGCTAACCAGTTTAACTGGAATGGCAGGAAGATGATGACCAATAGATTTGAGAGTTGATTTAGAAAAAAAAGTTCTTTGCAAATAGTGCAGCATTATCCTTGGGAGAAGTAATAAGATCAGACCCATGAATTAGAGATGGAATGTTCAACTAACCTTTTTTGATGAAACGATTGAAGACCTTAATCTTTCAGTTGATGTATGTAGTAATACCCTTGACCATCCTCATATTAGTATCATGTTATGAGCAAACTTTAAGTATCATGTTATGAAATGTTGATGACAACTGATTTATTTTGCAAATAAAAAAAAAAGAAATTATTAAAAAAAATTTTAATTATTTTAAAACTTGAAATGGTAAAAAATATCATTATGGCTATTTTTGTTTTAATAAAACAATTTACTAAAAGTTTATCAAAAAATAAAATAGTTTTCTCAAATCTGATTACAAATTATGTAACTTTCTTTATAAAAGTGTTTTACTCTTAATGTAATATAACTCTACAATTTTATGATAAAATAACTTTTTATTTTGTATTTTTAAATTTAAGAATCTTGGTGGTACCACAAAATAGCTAAATATTTAGAAAAAATTTTTTATTAAAGATTAAACCTCATATTGTATTCTAAAAGACTATATGAAAAAACATAGAGAAAAAAAAACATATTCACAAAATTTGTTTAGAATAGTAAAGAAATGGATGAGGCCTTTTAAAAACAAATTTCGATAACAAGATTTATTTATGAATATAATTTATGAATATAAATTTGTTAACCAAATTAGGCTGGCATTGAAGTGATTTGTACGAGTTCTAAAATAAATCAGTCAGCATTGAAAAAATATTTGTTTAATTTAAGAAGTAAACTTTTTAAACTTTATTAAAAATTTCAGCATTATATTTATTCAACCACGAATATCATCTTGCATTGTTTAACAAAAAAACCAATGTTAACTGTATTTTAAAGATAGAATGATAAGAATTTGGTGTCACATATATTCCACGCCAGATTTTTTTGTCAACTATATATATATACATATATATATATATATATATATATATATATATATATATATATATATATATATATATATATATATATATATATATATATATATATATATATATATATATATACATATATATATATATATATATATATATATATATATATATATATATATATATATATATATATATATACATATATGTATATATATATATATATATATATATATATATATATATATATATATATATATATATATATATATATATATATATATATCACAAGTATAATGAACGCATGCATATTTATGTAAATAAGATAAAAATAATTAATTCTCGAAATAATTGTTAGATAATAGATTCAAAAAAATATTTTAAATTATAATAGTTTTGTAACACCTGTATTTTTACTTTCCCCACTAGATTGAAGTACAGAAACTTTCCCTTCAATTTTGTAAGTTTGTATTAGAATATCCTCTTCAGAAACGACATAGGTTAAAATTAAGTTTAAAACCATTAACTTAAAACTAATTATTAAAACTTTATTCATGATGATAATAGCGTCTAGTATATAAATTCCAAATGTTAACAATTAATATTTACATATAAGGGGCTGAATTAACAAGGAAGTTCGTCCCGGTTGAAATTGAAAATTCGTCGTAATAGAAAATTGCGAAAATAATCTCTCGGTAATTCCGGAATTACGGAATAGACTCGAAAGCATTCATTTAACTGGTATACAAAAAAGTGTTATTACATATTATTTAAATAAAATAATGTTGTTAAATAATTCTTCAATAGTTTATACATATATATATATATATATATATATATATATATATATATATATATATATATATATATATATATTTATATAAATATATATATTATATATTTATGTATATCAGATATAAATATATATACATATACATACATATATATATATATGTATATATACATATATGTATATATATATATATATATATATATATACATATATGTATATATACATATATATATATATATATATATATGTATGTATATGTATATATATTTATATCTGATATACATAAATATATAATATATATATATATATATATATATATATATATATATATATATATATATATATATATATATATATATATATATATATATATATATATATAGATATATATATATATATATTTATATATATATATATATATATATATATTTATATATATATATATATTTATATATATATATATATATATATATACATATATATATATATATATATATATATAATATATATATATATATATATATATATATATATATATATATATATATATATATATATATATATATACATATATATATATATACAGTGATTCGTATTGTTTTGCTACAAAATCTCGCAACTAATTTTTACTTCTCTCCGAAACAGCTAAAGCTTTAAAACTTTCAGCAGTTGTATAGTCCCAATAACGTTAGGATGTTGAAAATCAAAGCATTTTCTAGGACCAATGGTACAAAGGACAACAAATGCCCTTACCACCCTCCCACCCTTACTTATTTTATTTGTTAAGGAAAACATTTTAGAAAAAATCATTAAAAGCATGTGTTTCAATTTTTTTTTAATTTACTTGTTGCTATAGAGGTAATAAAAGCAAAAGAGCATATAACAGAGCACCTCAAAAATAAAAAAATTGAAACTGACTAAACATAAAATTATACTATTTGAAAACAAGTAAGAGCTATTTTTAGGCATTTTATTACATAATTAAGTTTTAGCATTCATCACTTAAATTAGGTGTTTTTTCGAATTCAACAAAAGAATTGTTTACCAATTTTGCAATAGCATTCATACGTTAACGTTGTTCAAGTTATCTTCATTATTACTTCTTATTCATTAAATGACATTCTAAAAAGGATATTTTATGAAAGTCTTGATTCCTTTATAGAAGTTTTAAACTGAAACTTATCAATAACATATAAAAAAATTAGTATTTTAACTACTTAGTTAATTATATGTATTTGATTCATAAAACGTAATTAAATATATTTATTATGCCGCGTTTCGTAAGTTTTTTTCCGATAAGAACTGTTTCACAAGATGCGGTGCGAAAGAGTTTCGTTTCGAAAAAAATTTGGTTTTTTATCATTATTTTAAAAAATAAAACCTTAAAATGTTCATATGCTGCAAAACTGGAAATAAAATTTTATTATAAACATTCTGGTATATAAAAATTTTATTTTTCACAATTATATCCGTTTGACCAACAAAATTTTTTCATAGACTTCGAAACGTCGTTTAGCGAAAGAGCTCGTTTCGCAAGTGCGACTTCCGTAACCACTACTTTCGTATGTAGGAAAATAGTTTTATTTCGTAATTCAACGTAAATCAACAAGTTTCTTTTCGTAAATAATTTTTACGGAATTATTATTATTTATCTTTTTCGTATAATGCATTACGGAAGGTGAATTTGCGCAAGTACAACTTCTGCAATAGCAACTTGAAATACGGAAAATGCAAAATTTTCGTAAGTTTTTGTTTACGGCGAACAAACCCTAGTTTAATTGAAAAAAATGGCGGAAGTATCGTTCAAGATCTGAATAACAGTGTTGCGCGCACGCGCGTCCTGACACCCTTCTTAGTTCTTTTTCGTCATTTTTTTTTATTTATGAAGGGTACTGAAAGATTATAGTAGAGAAAAATGCTAAAAAATTTTTCTTTTACTGAATTTGCATCATCAAAACATTTATATTAAGGTCCATTCACTCAAATTACGTCATCAGTTTGTGTCCGTTTGTCTTCAGTGTTGCTCGTGTTACCAAAAATCTGAACGAAGATTAGTGTTGTTAATCTTCGTTCAGAAATTCCAGTTTCCAAAAATTCAATATTCATCAAACTTTTTTTTTATGCAACGGCTTATAAATAACCAACGATACATAGAATTAGGGTTGCCAGATGTCCGGATTTTACTTTGAAGAAAACAATGCTGAAACTATAAAAATAAAGATTTTTACTGTGTTCTCCTTCATAAAAGCCGGACGTCTGGCGACGCTAGATAGAATCATAATAATTCTTTAGGCTTCTATTACTAAAATAATACCTTTGATCTTTATCACTAAAATAATACCTTTGAGTTGTGTTGCCAGTTGTCTGGCTTTTACAAAGGAGAACACAATAAAAATCTTTATTTTTATAGCTTCGGCATTCTATTCTCAAACGTAAAAGCCGATCTAGCAACCCATTAATCAATTGAATACTGCAAGAGAAGTTCTGATATGATAAAAATGGAGAAAACTCTGTAGAATCCAACTATACGTCTTTATCCATACTATGCTTATTAATGCAAGTATAATACAATATATAGTTTATAATGAATAATACTCTATATAAAAATGGTTTAGGTTTTGCAAGAGCCACTCGACATATCATGCAATAATTTATTTAGTCAATAAAATTTTAAATGGTTTTTAAACCATTTGGTAAAACACTTTGGTAGCCGTTGCGCGAATCGCTATCTATCAGCGGTTCGGATATTAGTGCCCAAAGCGGGTTTTCGATATGATATTAAGAACACCCTGTTGATATGTGTTGATTAATTACAACTGGTAATAACCATAACCATAACCATAGTTAATAAAAACATTTGGAATTAGACTTCAAAATATGTGGAATAATGAACTTACCTTGACCAGTATAATATGGGTCATGGTAAGTCATCATATCAAGACCCGCATAACATGGGTCGTGGTAAGTCTCTTCCACACCGACCGTTTCTATACTTATTCTTTAAATAGTTTTATTTCAATAATTTTTTGTAAATTGTATAAAAGAAGTTTTAGTAAATTTTACAATAACAATTTATAAAGTATTAAACATAAGTGTTTAATTCTTTATAACTTCTTATTGTAAAATTGTAAACTTCTGTTTAAAAAACTTGAGGAAACTAAATACTTTTTTAATATTATTTGCTCAACTGAAACTTGGGCTCAAACGACACTAATAAAAATTCTAATTTTTATCTTTCTCATTTTGAAATGATTTCTCTTAAAAGGCAAATAAATAAGCGTGGTGGTGGAGTTCTAATTTACGTTCATGAAAATATTAGGCATTGCTGTAGAAATGATCTTTGCGTTTCTGACGGCGATGGAGAAATATTAACAATTGAGATTATTAATGAACGAACAAAAAACATTTTAATTAGTTGTTGTTATCGACCGAATCGTCTGAATGAATAAATCGTCCAACTAGAGTAACAAAAAATTCAGCAACCTTGCTGGATAATACTATTTCCACAGACTTGTTCAACAGTGATATAAAATTGGGCATCTTAAAAACAGATATTTCAGACCACTTTCCTATTTTTCTAGCCATAAGCACTGACCTACCACAACAAAAATTAAATAAAGTTATAAAAAAACGTTTTTTTAAACCATCAAATATTGAGTCTTTTAAAAATCAGCTCTCATTATTACATTGGAAACACTTAAATTCTAATGAAAACGCAAACAACCTTTATGAAAATTTCTTTGAAACATTCACCTCTATTTACGAATCTAATTTCCCAATTGTTACAGTTACATTAAAAACAAAACACTTTAATAATCCCTGGATTACCAAAGGATTCAAAAAATCATCCAAAACAAAACAAAAGCTATACATTAAATATCTGAAAACAAAAACACCAGCTAGTGAAAAAATTTACAAAGATTACAAAAATCTTTTCGAAAAAATTCGAAAAAATTTAAAAAAAACTTACTATTCAAAATTAATTAATAAAGTTAAAAATGACTCAAAAAGCACTTGGAAAGAATTAAAAGAAATTACTGGAAAACAAAAAACATGCTCAAGCTTTTTGCCACAAATGCTGAAAGTCGATAACAATAGCTCGTATGAACCACAAATAATAGCTCATGAATTCAATAAATATTTCACTGAAATTGGATCAACTCTGTCAAGAAAAATACCAAATACCCAAACCTCATTTTATGATTTTTTGGTACCTATTGATAAAGATATTTGCTCTGAAGAATTATCTGCCGAACTATCATTTGATGAGTTTGAAAAAGCTTTCAAATCCTTAAAAAAAATAAAGCACCTGGTGCAGATGATATAAACGGGAATATTGTTATAGACTGCTACGAACAATTAAAAAATGTTCTTTTTAAAATTTTCAGAGCATCAATTCATCAAGATATTTTTCCTGAACGTTTAAAACTTGCTAGGGTTACCCCTATCCATAAAAAAGGCGACAGATCCAATATCAGTAACTACCGTCCTATCTCTGTTCTTTCTATATTTTCTAAAATTTTAGAAAGAATTATCTTCAACAGAGTATACAATTATTTTAATTACAACAACTTATTTCATGACAATCAGTATGGTTTCAGAAAAGGAAGTTCAACAGAACATGCCATTATTCAATTTACACATAACATCTCTGAATCTTTTGAAAA